>NW_021941386.1:226654-239154 GCF_902148845.1 Salarias fasciatus | reverse complement strand
TACTAGTTAGCTGAGGTTAGAAGACCTGTACTAGTTAGCCAAGGTTAGCAGACCTGTACTAGTTACCTGAGGTTAGCAGACCTGTAATAGTTAGCTGAGGTTAGCAGAACTGCGGGTTGGCTGCGGTTAGCAAACCTGCTAGTTGGCAGAGGTTAGCAGACCTGTAATAGTTGGCAGAGGTTAGCAGACCTATGCTAGCTGAGGCTAGCAGTCCTGTACTAGTTAGCTGAGGCTAACAACCCAATGCTAGCTGAAGCTAGTAGCCCTGTGCTAGTTAACTGAGGGTAGCAGCCGTATGCTAGCTGAGGCTAGTAACCCTGTGCTAGTTAGCTGAGGCTAGCGGCTGTGCTAGCTGAGCCCAGCAGACCCAGTTGCTGCTGGGTGACTCTGGCCCCGGCTCGGAGTTGATCCCCTGATCCTGATCTGGATTATCTCCATCCTCACAGATCACAGCTCCAAGCTGGTCTGCTGCCAAGAATAGAGGCAGATTAGATGAGCAGCGAGCTGCCAGTTGGCTCACGGTGCAGCTCTCACCTGAGAAGTGCCTTGCTCAGCAGAACGTTGACCTGCAGGATTACCTGGTCTCTCTGTCAGTGTTTGAACTCGGAGTGAGACGCTGACGGGTTTTCAGCAGAGCGTTTATTTACAGAAAACAATCAGAAAACAAACTTCCAAACTAAAGTGATCCATACATCCACCAGCTGCTGGCCAGACACACAGCTTCATCCAGTACTGTCCTTCCATTGGTCCGTTGTCAGCACACACACGGCAGAGGAAGGGTGTGAGCTGCATCCTGATTGGTCAATGAGACAATGAGCCGCATCCCGATTGGCTGCTTTCTCATAGGGAGATCTTTGTGTTTCTGAAGCTGGAGTTATCCCTGAAACACAGAAGAGTGAGACCAGTGAGGAGGAGTGGCAGAAGAGTGAAAAGACAAGAGGGGGAGTGAGAGAAGAGTGAAAAGACAAGAGGGGGAGTGAGAGAAGAGTGAAAAGACAAGAGGGGGAGTGAGAGAAGAGTGAAAAGACAAGAGGGGGAGTGAGAGAAGAGTGAAAAGACAAGAGGGGGAGTGAGAGAAGAGTGAAATGAAGTGAGAAGAGGGAAGAGGAAAGAGAGAATAAGGAGGCGTGGCTTCTGCTGGAGGTCCACTAACGCGGCCTTCCGGTCAGGTGAGCCACAGACCTCCAGCACATCCAGGGGAACCCTGAGAGGAACCATCAGCACCAAGCTCTGCTCCAGCTCCAGTGATGTGGCCCCGCCCCCTGGTCCTATCAGGACTGTAAACTGGAGTTATGTGGCCCCGCCACATTAGACCCGGACACTGAAGAACAGCTGAGTATCATCAGAGTAACTATGGACACTGACGAACAGCTGAGTATCATCAGAGTAACTATGGACACTGATGAACAGCTGAGTATCATCAGAGTAACTATGGAGACTGATGAACAGCTGAGTATCATCAGAGTAACCATGGAAACTGAAGAACAGCTGAGCATCATCAGAGTAACTATGGAAACTGACGAACAGCTGAGTATCATAGAGTAACTATGGACACTGATGAACAGCTGAGTATCATCGGAGTAACTATGGAAACTGATGAACAGCTGAGTATCAGCAGAGTGACTACGGAGACTGATGAACAGCTGAGTATCATCAGAGTAACCATGGAAACTGAAGAACAGCTGAGCATCATCAGAGTAACTATGGAAACTGATGAACAGCTGAGTATCGTCAAAGTAACCATGGAAACTGATGAACAGCTGAGCATCATCAGAGTGACTATGGAGACTGACGAACAGCTGAGCATCATCAGAGTGACTATGGAGACTGATGAACAGCTGAGTATCATCAGAGTAACTATGGAGACTGATGAACAGCTGAGTATCATCAGAGGGACTATGGAGACTGATGAACAGCTGAGTATCATCAGAGTAACTATGGAGACTGATGAACAGCTGAGTATCGTCAGAGGGACTATGGAGACTGATGAACAGCTGAGCATCATCAGAGTGACTATGGAGACTGATGAACAGCTGAGTATCATCAGAGTAACTATGGAGACTGATGAACAGCTGAGTATCATCAGAGTGACTATGGAGACTGATGAACAGCTGAGTATCATCAGAGTAACTATGGAGACTGATGAACAGCTGAGTATCATCAGAGGGACTATGGAGACTGATGAACAGCTGAGTATCGTCAGAGGGACTATGGAGACTGATGAACAGCTGAGCATCATCAGAGTGACTATGGAGACTGATGAACAGCTGAGTATCATCAGAGTAACTATGGAGACTGATGAACAGCTGAGTATCATCAGAGTGACTATGGAGACTGATGAACAGCTGAGTATCATCAGAGTAACTATGGAGACTGATGAACAGCTGAGTATCATCAGAGTGACTATGGAGACTGATGAACAGCTGAGTATCATCAGAGTGACTATGGAGACTGATGAACAGCTGAGTACACCACCAGACCACTGACACACCACCATTTTTCAATTAAATTCAGCTTTATTTATGAAGTGCCAATTACAACATGGTGGTTTCTAGACACTTTTACAGAGCAGACCTAGCAGATCCACATGAGCAAGCATAAGCCACTGTGGAAAGGAAAAAAACCTCCCTTTTAACAGGAAGAACCCTGCAGAACCAGGAGACAGGACAGACAGGTTCTTGTCTCTACAGACATTTCATACATAAACGGAGAACAGAGGCTACAGGGGGAACCATCATCAGAGACATGTAGTAATTAGGCATGTGCCGATATGAAAATTTGATATCACGATATTGGTGGCCCAAAATATCACGATTCACGATATTATCACGATATTTGGCGCGTTGCTTTTAATACTATTGAAAATGCTCAAAAACACTGTGAAATCCATCAACATCTGTCAACAACACTGTGCATTTTAACATGCCTGAGCACATTTTGATAAAGTAGAGGGAAAAAATTAAACTTTTACCCTTGCCTATTTTTTTTTTCCAGATTCCATACTGAAAAACACCATGATAACAATGAAGCAGCCATAAAGCTGCCACTGACTGCATTCAGCAGCTCCTGGACTACAACTGGGCCAGGTTTTTATGAGATCAGCATAAAGCACACAGATTTTATAGTGTTTAGTTTGGATAGAACCAGGAGAACCCTTCATTTGGCCATTTGGAGACCAACCTATACCAAACTATAATAAGTAGGTTTATAAGTTATTTGAAAGGAATCTGACTTTAAAATACTTTTAATTTCCACTACAGGAATCTGTATGCAATGCAGCCTTTGGCTCTGATATTTAGCCACTATATCATACATTTCTGCAGTTTTTGTGCAGAAACTTATAATTTTGCACAGTATTGTGCACAGTACAAAATACTTTTTTAATAAATGACTGAGCCATAGCATTTAGTTTCCAACTGAAATATATTTATAATAATAAAATCAATACAAAAATAGCCAATTATATGACAGGGAAAACAAACAAAAATCCCCTTAACAACATGTAAACACATGAAGAAAAAAACAAAAACAATGTGCAATAAGCTGTAGAAACGCACAATGAAGATAAATGTGCACGTTTCAGAATAAAAAAATTGCCAAATATCACAGAAACAATCACTGATTGTGTGTGTCGCGTGTGTCTCGCTCTGCAGTGCGCACTGCTGCGTCTTTTAGAACCAAGATGGCGGCGGCGCTCGTGCGGTTATGCTAAAAGATGTCTCCCAGCTGGATGATGCCTCAGTCACGTGTATCATATCGTATGAACGCTCACCAGACGCGAACGAATGTCAACAAACTTTATTTAAACTCCCAAGATTAACGACAAGCCCACAAGATGGCGACAATAACATTCAGGCGCGTGACGCGCTGTCACTACTGCAGAGGATTATGAAGTTAGTTTTGGTCAGAGGAGAGCGTGGATAGATGGAAAATGACCACAAAACGGTAAGGAAATAAAACATGTTGTGTTTGGTGTGAATAGCTTTGAGATTTGGTGAAGAAGTGTGAGAGAAACGTGCAATCTGAGGCGCTGGCCGTGAAATGTAAAGATGGGTTTTGGGTTTGTTTTGCCGCTGACGGGAGGCGGTCGGCTCAGAGAAGATTCTGCCTGGTGTCTCTTAAAGAGCAGCTTTTCTAGTTTCACGCGAGGCCCAGTACGTTGGGATGGAGCACACGGATCTCTGGTTCTGTTGCGTTTTGTGTCGGGAGGTGCGCTGAGGGGGGCGGTACAGTGTCTGTCGGGCCGAACGCGTTAATGCCTCGTTTTAATCATCCTGGCATAAAATTACTTACTTTAGGGGTTTTCTATGGATCTGGGACTTTTGTGGTGGTTTGCAGTACATTTTGCTGCAGAGGCTTTGACACCTTGGGTTAGATCAATAGCTGTTTCGGTAACGGGCTTGTCTCCAGATGAAACAGACGATATCTTGTAAATGACGTGATATGATAATCTCGGCTGTCCAATATCGTAAATCGCGATTATATCGTAAATTGGCACATCCCTAGTAGTAATACAATGAAACTACATTGAAACGAGAGAAGGAGCAGCACTGGGATCCGGTTCCACATGGTAGAACCCGGGGTTCAGTAAACCTTCCACCCACTGGGTCCGGGTTCCTCCATCAATCAGTGGAGCAGCTGTTTTGATTGATGACCAGTTAGAACTGAACCCACTGGATCCAGGCTGTCTCAGTGGATCAGCTGATTGATGTTCTGTCTGCGATCCCTCAAGACCGGCTCTAGTCCACCTCAGAGACCACCTCTTGGTCCAGGGTTCTGGTGTTCTGACTTTTTAGACTCCCATAGTAGAAATGACCATCAATCCCAGAGAGAGGGGGAGAGGCCATTTTATTTCCATTGAAGTGGACACAGGTTCACAGGTTTACACAATCAATCCACGACTCATTTTCCCAACATCACCTTACAGAACAGTTCCTGAGAGAGAGAGAGAGAGAGAGAGAGAGAGAGAGAGAGAGAGAGAGAGAGAGAGAGAGAGAGAGAGAGAGAGAGAGAGAAGGAAGCGTTCTCCTGGGACGGTCTGGGACTAACAGCTGTTTAAGATCTGATGGTTCCTGGTTGTTCAGGGCTTTATAGGTTCAGAGGAGGATTTTGAATTCTATTCTAGATTTAACAGGAAGCAGTGAAGGGAAGCTGATATTGGGCTGATATGATCTCTCCTACTGGTTCTTGTGAGAACTCTTGCTGCAGCGTTTTGAACCAGTTGGAGACTTTTTAGGCAGTTATTGGTTCCTGATAACAGGAGCTCCAGTAGTCTACTCTGGAGGAACAGATGATGGATTCATTTCTCAGCCTGGCTTTGAGTCAGCAGGTTCCTGATTTTAGAAATATTACCAGGTGAAAGAAGGAGGTCCTGCAGACCTGTTTAATGTGGGAGTTAAAGGTCAAAGGTCACTCCCAGGTTCCTCACAGTGTTACTGGGAGTTAAAGCAACACCATCCAGGGTCAGTATTGGATTAGATCAGTTTTCTCTCAGGTGTTTTGGGCCAAATAAAATGAATTCAGTTTTATCTGAATTTAGGAGGAGAGAATTCTGACTCATCCAGGTTTTTATGTCATTAAGACAAGCTTCTAGTTTGACCTGCTGATCGGTGTCATGTGGTTTCAGGTGTAGGTAGATCTGTGGATCATCTGCATAACAGTGGAAGTTAATGGAGTGTTTCCTGATGATGTTCCTACAGGAAGCATGTATAATGTGAAGAGTATAGGTCCTAAAACAGAACCCTGTGGGACTCCATATTTAACTTCAGTACAGGTTCTAGGACAGAACCCTGTGGGACTCCAGGTTTAACTTTGATCCGGGCTGAAGAATCGTCATTAACATGAACAAAGTGGAACCTGTCTGTTAAATATGATTGAAACCAGTTTAATGCTGAACCTTTAATCCCAACAGTATACAGGACTGTCTCAGAAAATTAGAATATTGTGATAAAGTTTTTTATTTTCTGAAATGCAATTAAAAAAACAAAATGTTACACATTCTGGATTCATTACAAATCAACTGAGATATTTCAAGCCTTTTATTATTTTAATATTGCTGATTATGGCTTACAGCTTAAGAAAACTCAAAAATCCTATCTCAAAATATTAGAATATCATGAAAAAGTATACTAGTAGGCTATTTAACTCATCACTTGAATCGTCTAAATAACTCGAAACACCTGCAAGTGTTTCCTGAGCCTTGAAAAACACTCCGCTTGGTTCAGTAAACTAAATCACAAGTATGGGGAAAACTGCTGCTCTGACTGCTGTCCAGAGGACCATCACTGACACCCTCCATCAGGAGGGTAAGACACAAAAAGACATTATTCAAAGAGCAGGCTGTTCACAGAGTGCAGTTTCAAAGCACATTCACAAAAAGTCTGTTGGAAGGGAGAAATGTGGCAGGAAACGCTGCACAGCCAAGAGAGATGACCACAGGCTGAACAGCATTGTGAAGAAGAGCCGCTTCCAGAATTTGGGGGAGCTTCAGAGACAGTGGACTGAAGCTGGAGTCCAGGTATCAAAAGCCACTGTTCACAGACGTGTCCGGGAAATGGGCTACAACAGCCGTATTCCCATGGTCAAGCCACTTCTGAACTCCAGACAACGGAGAAAGCGTCTGACCTGGGCTGTGGAAAAGAAGCACTGGACAGTTGAAGAGTGGTCCAAAGTCCTCTTTTCAGACCAAAGCAAGTTTTGTATTTCATTTGGAAGTCAAGGCGCCAGAGTCTGGAGAAAGGCTGGAGAGGAGCAAAATCCAAGTTGCTTGAACTCCAGAGTGAAGTTCCCACAGTCAGCGATGGTTTGGAGCCATGTCAGCTGCTGGTGTTGGTCCACTGTGTCTCATCCAGTCCAGAGGAAATGCAGCTGTGTACCAAGAGATTTTAGAGCACTACATGCTTCCTTCTGCTGAACAGCTCTATGGAGATGATGATTTCATTTTCCAGCATGATCTGGCACCTGCCCACAGTGCCAGAACCAGCAGTAACTGGTGTACCGACCATGGCATTTACTGTCCTCGATGGGCCTGCCAAGTCCCCTGACCTGAACCCCATGGAGAATTTGTGGGGTATTGTCAAGAAGAAGCTGAAAGACACCAGACCCAACAATGCAAATGAGCTAAAGGCCGCTATTGAAGCATCCTGGGCATCCATAACACCTCAGCAATGCCACAGGCTGACTGCCTCCATGCCACGCCGCATTGATGCAGTAATTCGTGCAAAAGGATTCCCAACCAAGTACTGAGTGCATTAATGGACATTTTCAAATGTTTGATTTTGTTTTGCTGTTATAATTTTGTTTTTTTACTTGGTCGGAGGAAATATTCTAATATTTTGAGATAGGAGTTTTGAGTTTTCTTAAGCTGTAAGCCATAATCAGCAATATTAAAATAATAAAAGGCTTGAAATATCTCAGTTGATTTGTAATGAATCCAGAATGTATGACATTTTTGTTTTTTTAATTGCATTTCAGAAAATAAAGAACTTTATCATAATATTCTAATTTTCTGAGACAGTCCTGTATTCTGGTCTCTGTAGTAGAATATCAGGATCAACAGTGTGGAATGCAGCACTGAGGTCTAACAGGACCAGAACAGAGACCAGAACAGGACCAGAACAGAGACCAGAACAGAGACCAGAACAGGACCAGAACAGAGACCAGAACAGAGACCAGAACAGAGACCAGAACAGAGACCAGAACAGAGACCAGAACAGGACCAGAACAGAGACCAGAACAGGACCAGAACAGAGACCAGAACAGAGACCAGTCCTCTATCTGAGGCTGTGAGGAGATCAGTAGTGACTTTTACCAGAGCTGTCTCTGTGCTGTGATGAGCTCTGAAAGACTCTAACAGGTCATTGTTATATAAATGGTCACAGAGCTGACTCCAACAGCTTTCTCTAGGATTCTAGAAATAAAGGGAAGGTTGGATACTGGTCTGTAACTGGTCAGAACACCTGGATCAAGGGGGGCTTTAGAGGAGAGCTTTAATAACAACAATCTGAAAGCTAGGGTTGGCGATCTTGGAAAACTAGCATGTAGCACGAATGTAGCATCTCCCCAAGGCTCCGCCCAGCTCCCACCCCATTGGAGGGGCTCCTCCAGGTGGCTCCACACTGGCGCATGAATGACATTTCAACTCGGGGCAACACCAAAAAAAACCTGACAGCGCAACGCATCCATCTGGAAATTTTAAAGGATACCTTCAGCTTAAACAGTGTTCACGTTGTTTATAGCACAAAGTACAACAATATACTCATATAAGCGGGTGGCGACCAACAACTGAGGCGCACAGCGCCACCTACTGTGTCTCTTGGTGAATGTACTTCGGTTTACATCCACATCACCGTATTCACTTCAGAGATCTGTAAAACCTTAGCAGCATGTATCTGGAGACCCCGGGCTGTGGTGGAGGAGAGGCTGAGCGACCAGGAGGAAATATTGGTGAAACTGATGAGTTTTTGGACGATTAAAGCCGTTTTGGGAGCCGGCGCCACACACGCCCCATTGGCTAACAGTATACGGAGGTCTGCAGCTCCACTTTGGATCTCAATTTCTCCTGAAGCACTGTTTAAACCGAACTTATCCTCTAAATCCTGTTGACAGCGCTGCAGGTCTTCATCTTCCCATCCAACCACCAGACCCGCTCCAGGACTGATACAAAGTCTTCCCCAACAAGCCTGTAAAACAGTTCTAAAACCACTATATTCATTTCATAAAAGCACCATAAAAATTCATGATAAGAAAAAGTGTTCACACCACCACTGCTCAGTGCTTCAGAAATATAACATGTTGAGTCTTGAGAATATAATCATACATGCTAACCTCTGCCTGCTTTTTAAGATCATACATAACGACGCACCTCCACCACTGAAACAGTTTATTTCTCTGTGCTCTGAGGCATCAACACGGACCACTGGATCAGTGTCGAGGGGAGAATGCTGTATCCCACCACGAAAAACTACATTTGCTAAATCATCTTTCTGTTGTGTCCTCAGATCAGTGGAATAACCTCCCAGCAGAAATAACAGCCTCACAAACCTGAAGTCCTTCCTGTTCGGTAAAGAAATGGATCCTATCAGCTCAGGTTTGCTCACATGGTTAGATAAGGCTGGGATGGGGAGGGGGGTATTTTATTGATTACTGTATGGGTGTGTGGGGGGTACTTTATACTCTCAGGGCGTGTGTGTGTGTGTGTGTGTGTGTGTGTGTGTGTGTGTGTGCTCCTGTGTTTGCAGACAGCTCTGCTCTGTCTTCTCTTAAAGCTATCCATTTGAAAAGCACCGGCCTCACTGTCTCATCTTTTTACTGTTAGAAACTGACGTCTCATTGTTCGTTTCATTTGTTTTTACTGTTTATTATTTTAATACATCAACCTGCTGAAGGGACTGCAGGTGGAAATTAGCAGTATGCGCACACGGGAAGTGTAAAGGATTGTGAACTGATAAGCTTTTGCTTCTTTCTGTACCTTTTCATTCATCAGATCTGTGCTGAAGTATGTAGATGTGAGCATGTTGCATCACCTTTTATTTCAATGAATGAAATAAATAAATCAAATCAAAAGCATGCTACAACCTGGTCCAGGCATCTGTCCCTTTTCCTGAAGGATGATGTTTACATGCACACTGTCCCTTTTCAAAAATAAAAATACACTGAAACTGAACTGAAACAACTTTTTGTTATTGTTTTGTGTTTTCCAACATTTTTGGGGAGTTAGCCGACCTGTCGATAAGAGGAACCAATGAGACGATAGGGGGGGATTTTTTTTCCTTTTCCCGAGCCAGAACAACCTCCGTCCAGGACTGTCAGGACGTGAAGCCTGACTCGGTTCTGCAGAGCTCAGACACTTCTGACCTGTTATGAGCGCCTCCCGGGCTGCGCTCTGACCTGGCGGTCTGCCTCCGTTCTCCACGGAGCTCAAAGCTCCAGTATGTTTCCACCGGACGCGACGCGATGAGATCACACACAAAGTCAATGTGATGGCGCGATTGTCGCTCGTCTTGAGCGGCGGGGGGGCGGCCGGCGGAGAGCGTTTCCAGCGAAAGAGTCGCGCGCCCGTCGACCTGTGGGGCGTTCACACCGGCAGCGAGTAGCACGGCGAGGGCGGCCATTTTACATAGAAAATATAAGTGTTTCGAGCAGCCAGGAAGCGGCGAGCGGTCACGCGGAGACAATTCAGCGAACTCCGCTGCGGCCGCTCCACTCTCGCCGCTGACAGAAGACACTGAAGTGATCAGCGCACGGCGAGAAACCAATCAGATGCTTTGTCCAAAGTGTGAAACACTTAAAGGTGCTGTAGGCAGGATTCCGCATCTCCGCCATCTTGCTTAGGGTGACCTCAGCAAGATGGCGATTTGACCCATCTAAGATGGCGATTTGAAACCCAGCACAGCCAATCCTGTCCTGTTTTCTCTGACATCACGCCCTCACGCAAGTTAAGCCCCTCCCACAAGAGCGTGTGACGAACGCCCCTCGACCAATCACGGTTAGAGCCCCAGGGCTCTTCTGATTGGTCAAAGATACCTGGAGCTGTGAGATTCCTTTTCAGCTCAGAACAGAGACAGATGGAAACGCTGCGCCCTCGCTGTAGAGCAGTGATGCTGCACTCCTAAAGGATTATCAATGATACTCTAACATTTAATCCAAAGAAAACACAGAACAATTAGCACTGACTAGCAAAATCCTGCCTACAGCAGCTTTAAGGCCCGCCCACCTCGCTCTGATTGGCTAAAACTTCTGAACACTGAGAACCACTGTTAGTTAGAACGGTCACTTAATGACCGGTCACAGAGAAGAAAAAAAAAAAAAAAAACCAAAATATCTCCACGGCGGATTTCCGGCAGCGTGCCGGAGGTCTGCAAGCCCTGCTCTCCAGCTCCCAGCTCTGGAGACGGCTGCCCACCTGCAGCCACACCTGCCGCTTCACCGTTTCCCCACAGGTGCTGGAATTAGCCCCACACTCCCCTTTCAACACCACAACTTCATGACTACTGAAAAAGATGCAACGATGACATGACCTTAATACGGAATGAAAGTGAAGACGCTGATTAAATGGATCGGCCAATCCAAATATAATAAGCTATGGTAACCTTTGAACCAACCGAATTCTCACAACAAGACAAAGTGAACATGCTCCCAGCTACCCCACCAACAAGGTGTGTGTACGGGTGAGGGGCGAGTCATGCTGCGCTCCCACCGGACGCTGCCAGCGTCACGCCGTCGCTTCGACATTCAGTCTCTGGTGGACGACCCAACGCGTAGCCGCTTTTCCAGCGGCGCTTTCCGAGCGTTTCGAGCGTTGTCACGCACGTCACGCGTTGCAGGCGTCAACGCCTGAAGTTGGGAAAATTGAACTTTGGAAGCGTCAACGCGGAGCGGCATCCGATCACAGACGAGCGCTCTGAGCGCCGATGCGGGCCAGAAGGTCGTCGAACCGGGCCGGGAGAGGCGGAAGTCCCGCTGAGAGCGAACCTCGTCCTCACGCAGCTCCTGGAGCAAATAGTGAAATTCGCCAAACTGCGAACGCCGCTGCAGGATGGGATGAACCCAAAGACGTCGCACAGGCGCCTGACGCCGCCGTTTTCTGGCTTTCTTTATTAAATAAAGTCAGGCCAGTGTCTCCATGGGATCCGCCACTGTCAACATGAAGACAGGACACAGAAGCTCCTCCCACTCCCGCGCGTCGCCAGCGTCGTGTGTAGATGAACACGCGTCGAATTCCACACTCTACACGCGTCAGTGACGCCCGTGAAGCAACCACCCGGTGGGAACGCACCACGACGCAGCCAGGCGGCAGGCCCGCCACATCTGCCTTCACAGTGGGGTTTCCATGACAACCGGGCAGACGTTGGTGTTAGGGCTGCACGATTTTGACAAAAAACCTAATTGTGATTTTTCTGACCAGTCATGCGAGTGCACCAATCAGAAACCAACTTCAACTCGCCAAAAAAAAAAACAAAAAAGAACTGGCCAGCCTCTACAGATAAAGGGTAAAAGAATGAATCCTCATTGCTGTCATATTCTTAGATCACAGTCGGTCAGTCATCCTGCTCCGGGCGTCTTCCTCTCATTCTTGGGCTGCAGCTTCATGTTTTCATGGAGAGAGAGAGAGCATCACATGAGGGCTGTGGGGCGATCGGGGGAGAGAGAGAATAACCTGCGACTCGTCCACGTTTCTGTGACGTGTAGCGGTGAGTCTTCAGGTGTTGGTACAAATCAGACGTGTTTCCTCTGATCTGGCTGCTGCACGGCGACCATCTACATCTGGCTCCACGTCGCTTTTTTCAAACCCAGAGTCCAAACAGCTGGACTCCAGTTCCTCCTGACACCAGTGGCTCCGCCCCCTCTCCTGCTGTCATCTCAGACATTTTCACACTGTGAACGAGTCGCACTGAAACCCTTCTGCTCCTCACGACGCCGCAGAGCACACTGCAGGGTGTGTTGTTAGCAACCTGACACTGGTTAGCTGCAGCGGTGCAGTGCAGACATACTGCTTCCTG
>NW_021941386.1:134154-219154 GCF_902148845.1 Salarias fasciatus | reverse complement strand
TGCAGCCTCTGCACAATTCCTCAGACTGGTTTGAAACTGAACCTCCTCTGACAGCAAACTGTTGTGTCTGTCAGAGGAATCTATGAACGTCCAGTTCTGAGCAGATCAGCTTCATATGGAACAGAACAGACTATTTATCTCACCATGGAGGCATTCAGCTCTGGAGGCTCGTAGAACAAACGGCTGCAAATAAATGAGGACATTTGCAAATAAAGAATAAGTAATAGAAATCTAAAAGAAGAAAAGATAAACTGGATATACAACAGATCTAAAATATAACACTTCTACTACCACTAAAATAAAACTGGAGCTATAATACATAGAAATATGTTCAGGTATGTTTTAGAGCAACGTAAAGCGTGGATAATAAAGTGTCCATGGCTGATTTGGGGTTCAACAGACCATAATATGATATCTATACAGTGTCAGCACGGTTCAGACACTTTCTCACCTCTGACTTTCCATGACTTCATAATTTGTTGCTGAATTTCCGTGACCGAAAGCCTCACGCTTCACTGAAACATGGCTTTATTCAGCAGTGAAACAGGAGCTCCTCCACTCCTCCTCTGATGTCTTGCTTTGCTAATTCTGCCGCGTTTGCGGGTGCGTAATGACATCACTTCCTGTGGCCGTTCATCACCCCGCCTACATTACAACAGGAACCCCGCGGCATGGGAACGCAACACTGATTTGTGCCTGGTACGCTTTGTACTGACCAGAACCGAACCGAACCGACACCACACAGTGGAAACCAGGCGAAGATCAGCCGGAGTGCGGCTGACACTGCTGCTAATGCTAATGCTAATGCTAATGCTAATGCTGCTGTCCACTGGGCCAACAGAGGGAGTGAGGTTAATATTGATGGATCATTTCCTTGACTCTGGTCACTCATCCTCTGACAGTCATCTTCTAAGTTTCAGTTTTTACCCAGGTCCTTTAAAACCAGCTAATGTAAGCTCACATGATAACAGGAAGTGATCAGACAGGACAGGGCTGTGATTGGTCCATGTCAATACCGTCGTGAGAACAAGGTGGAGGGTGAGATGAAAGTGATGAGTAGGTTTATTCACCTTCTGAGAAAAACCGACTGTATCAAGCAGTGTTCAGGCTGTCAGTGTCCACATCAGTCAGAACTACAACGATCTGATCTGAGCTCAAGACTCAACTGGACCTTCAGAGTCTGGGGGGGAACCATCTGGACCTTCAGAGACTGGGGGGGGGGGGGGCTCTGTAGGGTCCTGCTCTGGAGGGAGCATCCACACTGCTGGCAGCAATGTAACAGGTCTACCAGCAGCACCAGCACCACTACCAGCACCAGCAGTACCAGTACCAGCACCAGCAGCACCAGTACCAGCAGTACCAGTACCACTACCAGCAGTACCACTACCAGCACCAGCAGTACCAGTACCACTACCAGAGTAAGCAGTAGCAGCACCAGTAGCAGTACCAGCAGTACCAGTACCAGTAGCAGCAGCACCAGCACCACTACCAGCACCAACAGTACCAGTACCACTACCAGAGTAAGCAGCAGCAGCACCAGTAGCAGTACCAGCAGTAGCAGCACCAGTAGCAGTATCAGTAGTGGCAGTAGCAGTACCAGTAGCAGTACCAGTAGCAGTACCAGCAGTAGCAGTACCAGCAGTAGCAGTTCCAGTACCAGTACCAGCAGTAGCAGTACCACTACCAGAGTAAGCAGTAGCAGTACCAGTAGCAGTACCAGCAGTAGCAGTTCCAGTAGCAGTTCCAGTACCAGTACCAGCAGTAGCAGTACCAGTGGCAATACCAGTAGCAGTATCAGCAGTGGCAGTAGCAGTACCAGTAGCAGTACCAGCAGTAGCAGTACCTGAGGCTGTCATTGTGGGTCTTGTACTCCATGATGGTGTTGGCTGGGAGGTTCAGGACTCGTCTCAAAGTGTCTCTGATTCTGGACGTGGTGGTGTGATCGTTGGACGTCCTGTTCCAGATGGACAAGATGTCCTCCTGAAAGACAGTCGGACAAGCAGTACTGAGGACAACCGCAATCAAATTACTGTAGCAGTCAGCATCAATCATGATGGAGCTTTAGGACTGTAGCTGTACTACACCTCCTGCTGTAGGTGTAGTATTAATGTAGATGTAGTACTACTGAAGGTGTAGTACTGCTGTAGGTGTAGTAATACTGTCGTTGTAGTCCTGCTGTAGGTGTAGTCCTGCTGTAGGTGTAGTCCTGCTGTAGGTGTAGTCCTTTAGGTGTAGAAATTGTCCAGAAAGTGTCGACCTGCAGTTAATGTTCATCAGGTGTAGTTACAGTGAGTTGGCCATAGTGCTATAGGTGTGGTTGTAGCGCTGTCAACACAGGCTTCTGGTGTAGTCTCGCAGGTGTAGTGCTGTCTTTACAACTGCAGCGCTCTAGATGTATTCCTTTACATGTAGTACTATAGTGTTGTGTTGTTGTAGTAGCAGCTGTAGCTCTCTTGCTGTAGGTGGTGCTGTTGCTATAGTGGTGATGTGAATGTAGGTGTGATGCTGTAGTGGGGCTCGAGCCATCGTGGGGCTGTTGCTATAGTGGTACTGTAGTTGGGGCTGAATTGAAGTGGCGTTGTAGCTGTAATTGCTGTTGTAGCTGTAGTGGGGCTGCAGCTGTGGGTGGTGCTGTTGGCAAAATAGTGCTGTAGAAGTAGTGTTGCTGTGGCTGTAGTGGTGGTGTAGGTGTAGTGGGGCCAGTGGTGGGCCTGCAAAGCCTTCTCTGCTGGCCTAAAAAGTATCTGAATTACAGACTGATGTAAATTATATTTTGTCCATAAATACTTACTAAATGATTCCAAACGGTATGTTCCAGTTCCTTTCATAGTTCTCCCGTGGTCGCGCTGCTTCCAGACAAGTTTTTTTCATATTAAATCATTTAACCAATCAGATTTCAGGCATCATCTGTTGCTAGGGTCAAAGAAATCTGCCTGAGGCCTTCACTGTCCGTTCCTGATGGCGCAGTGAAGTAAAGTGAAGCGTTTAACAGACAGCTGCTTCAACCAATCAGACAGTTGCTTCAACCAATCAGACAGTTGCTTCAACCAATCAGACAGTTGCTTCAACCAATCAGACAGTTGCTTCAACCAATCAGACAGTTGCTTCAACCAATCAGATTTCAAGTTGGCGACTCAGCGCCTTCTAGCTTCTAACAACAGCAGATCCAGGCCCTCTGATTTACATTCACCAAGAGATACAGTAGGGGGCGCTATGCACCTAAGTTGTTGGTCGCCTACCTGAATTATTCCAAAGAAGAAGAAGAAGAAGACCTGAAGAGAAATAAAACTTACTCCAGAAATCCCACAGGGCAGCTGGACTTTCAGCCCTGGCTTTATGGAACTGAAACTCACGGATAATCTATATGACAGAGCAGTTGAACTCTTTTTGAGGAAGGAAAGGAGGATGGATTTTGTTTTCAAATAATCGGGATTTTGGTGAGTAAAATGTTCCTCTTTTCCTAAATAATATTGCTGTTTTGTTAAGTTGTTGATGCTCATTGTATGTGCACAGATTTATTCTGGCTGCACAAGTATCTATCTGCTGTGCAACAACTCTTTATGTGCATATCTGCATGATAAGAGTTTTATTTTGTAGACAAAATAGTAATTGAGAGGTGGATTGGTTCAGGCGGATCTGTTCTGAAGGCCTTAGTGTGAAATGCACGGTCCGCCACTGAGTGGGGCTGTAGCTGTAGGTGTAGTGGGGCTGTAGCTGTAGGTGTAGTGGGGCTGTAGCTGTAGGTGTAGTGGGGCTGTAGCTGTAGGTGTAGTGGGGCTGTAGCTGTAGGTGTAGTGGGGCTGTAGCTGTAGGTGTAGTGGGGCTGTAGCTGTAGGTGTAGTGGGGCTGTAGCTATAGGTGTAGTGGGGCTGTAGCTGTAGGTGTAGTGGGGCTATAGCTGTAGGTGTAGTGGGGCTATAGCTGTAGGTGTAGTGGGGCTGCAGGGGTACTGTGGCTATTGTTGTAGGGGTAGTGTGGCTGTAGTTGTAGGGGTAGTGTGGCTGTAGTTGTAGGGATAGTGGTAATGCAGCTTAAAAGAATACCCCAAAGACTTTGAACCCACGCCCTATCCCTGTCATTTACAAAGTAGATAAGCTCATAAATACCTTTTTGTGTCCGTTGGTCAAGTGCCTGGCTAACAGCTGTTAGCATCGTAGTTAGCTTAGCTCAACTACAGCAGGTGAAGAGGAGACAGAGCCAGACTGAGAAAGTGGACAAAATCCTCCTTCCAATGGTCCAGGGGATGGCGAAGTAAATCCGAATGGTTATAAAACTTTTTAAAAGACGTGTTTTCTTTTCAATCCCTTAAAATAGCATTTTGATACACATAGATCTGCACAAGCATAGTGCGCTGCGGAAGGATATACCAGGCGCACAGCGGCTGAGTCTATGCTTCTACTGCTGTGCTCCGGTATATCCTTCCGCAGAGCACTGCACACGCGCAGGTCTGTGTGGAGCAAAACATCATTTTAACGGATTGAGAAAAAAAAAACATATTTTAAAATGCTTTATAACCATTCGGATTTACTTTGCGTGCTAACACGCCGTCCCCTGGACCACTGGAAGGAGGATTTTGTCCACTTTCTCAGTCTGGCTCTGGCTCCTCTTCACCTGCTGTAGTTGAGCTAAGCTAACTACGATGCTAACAGCTGTTAGCCAGGCACTGGACCAACGGACACAAAAAGGTATTTATGAGCTTATCTCACTTTGTCAATGACAGGGATAGGGCGTGGGTCCAAAATCTTCAGAGTATTCCTTTAAGGGCAGTGTGACTGTAGCTGTAGTGGTAGTGTGACTGTAGCTGTAGTGGTAGTGTGACTGTAGATGTAGGGGTAGTTTGACTGTAGCTGTAGGGGTAGTGTGACTGTAGCTGTAGGGGTAGTGTGACTGTAGCTGTAGGGGTAGTGTGACTGTAGCTGTAGGGGTAGTGTGACTGTAGATGTAGGGGTAGTTTGACTGTAGATGTAGGGGTAGTTTGACTGTAGCTGTAGTGGTAGTGTGACTGTAGCTGTAGTGGTAGTGTGACTGTAGCTGTAGGGGTAGTGTGACTGTAGCTGTAGGGGTAGTGTGACTGTAGCTGTAGGGGTAGTGTGACTGTAGCTGTAGTGGTAGTGTGACTGTAGATGTAGGGGTAGTTTGACTGTAGCTGTAGGGGTAGTGTGACTGTAGATGTAGTGGTAGTGTGACTGTAGATGTGGGGGTAGTGTGACTGTAGCTGTAGGGGTAGTGTGACTGTAGCTGTAGGGGCAGTGTGACTGTAGCTGTAGTGGTAGTGTGACTGTAGCTGTAGTGGTAGTGTGACTGTAGATGTAGGGATAGTTTGACTGTAGCTGTAGGGGTAGTGTGACTGTAGATGTAGTGGTAGTGTGACTGTAGATGTGGGGGTAGTGTGACTGTAGATGTAGTGGTAGTGTGACTGTAGATGTAGTGGTAGTGTGACTGTAGCTGTAGTGTGACTGTAGCTGTAGGGGTAGTGTGACTGTAGCTGTAGGGGTAGTGTGACTGTAGCTGTAGGGGTAGTGTGACTGTAGATGTAGGGGTAGTGTGACTGTAGATGTAGTGGTAGTGTGACTGTAGATGTAGGGGTAGTGTGACTGTAGCTGTAGTGGTAGTGTGACTGTAGCTGTAGTGGTAGTGTGACTGTAGATGTAGGGGTAGTTTGACTGTAGCTGTAGGGGTAGTGTGACTGTAGCTGTAGTGGTAGTGTGACTGTAGATGTAGGGGTAGTGTGACTGTAGATGTAGGGGTAGTGTGGCTGTAGCTGTAGGGGTAGTGTGGCTGTAGCTGTAGTGGTAGTGTGACTGTAGATGTAGGGGTAGTGTGACTGTAGATGTAGGGGTAGCGTGGCTGTAGCTGTAGTGGTAGTGTGACTGTAGCTGTAGGGGTAGTGTGACTGTAGCTGTAGTGGTAGTGTGACTGTAGATGTAGGGGTAGTGTGACTGTAGCTGTAGTGGTTGTGTGACTGTAGATGTAGGGGTAGCGTGGCTGTAGCTGTAGGGGTAGTGTGGCTGTAGCTGTAGTGGTAGTGTGGCTGTAGATGTAGTGGTAGTGTGACTGTAGATGTCGTGGTAGTGTGACTGTAGCTGTAGTGGTAGTGTGACTAGCTGTAGTGGTAGCGTGACTGTAGCTGTAGGGGTAGTGTGACTGTAGCTGTAGTGGTAGTGTGACTGTAGATGTAGGGGTAGTGTGACTGTAGATGTAGGGGTAGCGTGGCTGTAGCTGTAGTGGTAGTGTGACTGTAGCTGTAGGGGTAGTGTGACTGTAGCTGTAGTGGTAGTGTGACTGTAGATGTAGGGGTAGTGTGACTGTAGCTGTAGTGGTAGTGTGACTGTAGCTGTAGGGGTAGTGTGACTGTAGCTGTAGGGGTAGTGTGACTGTAGCTGTAGGGGTAGTGTGACTGTAGCTGTAGTGGTAGTGTGACTGTAGATGTAGGGGTAGTTTGACTGTAGCTGTAGGGGTAGTGTGACTGTAGATGTAGTGGTAGTGTGACTGTAGATGTGGGGGTAGTGTGACTGTAGCTGTAGGGGTAGTGTGACTGTAGCTGTAGGGGCAGTGTGACTGTAGCTGTAGTGGTAGTGTGACTGTAGCTGTAGTGGTAGTGTGACTGTAGATGTAGGGATAGTTTGACTGTAGCTGTAGGGGTAGTGTGACTGTAGATGTAGTGGTAGTGTGACTGTAGATGTGGGGGTAGTGTGACTGTAGATGTAGTGGTAGTGTGACTGTAGATGTAGTGGTAGTGTGACTGTAGCTGTAGTGTGACTGTAGCTGTAGTGGTAGTGTGACTGTAGATGTAGGGGTAGTGTGACTGTAGATGTAGGGGTAGTGTGGCTGTAGCTGTAGGGGTAGTGTGGCTGTAGCTGTAGTGGTAGTGTGACTGTAGATGTAGGGGTAGTGTGACTGTAGATGTAGGGGTAGCGTGGCTGTAGCTGTAGTGGTAGTGTGACTGTAGCTGTAGGGGTAGTGTGACTGTAGCTGTAGTGGTAGTGTGACTGTAGATGTAGGGGTAGTGTGACTGTAGCTGTAGTGGTTGTGTGACTGTAGATGTAGGGGTAGCGTGGCTGTAGCTGTAGGGGTAGTGTGGCTGTAGCTGTAGGGGTAGTGTGGCTGTAGATGTAGTGGTAGTGTGACTGTAGATGTCGTGGTAGTGTGACTGTAGCTGTAGTGGTAGTGTGACTAGCTGTAGTGGTAGCGTGACTGTAGCTGTAGGGGTAGTGTGACTGTAGCTGTAGTGGTAGTGTGACTGTAGATGTAGGGGTAGTGTGACTGTAGATGTAGGGGTAGCGTGGCTGTAGCTGTAGTGGTAGTGTGACTGTAGCTGTAGGGGTAGTGTGACTGTAGCTGTAGTGGTAGTGTGACTGTAGATGTAGGGGTAGTGTGACTGTAGCTGTAGTGGTAGTGTGACTGTAGCTGTAGGGGTAGTGTGACTGTAGCTGTAGGGGTAGTGTGACTGTAGCTGTAGGGGTAGTGTGACTGTAGCTGTAGTGGTAGTGTGACTGTAGATGTAGGGGTAGTTTGACTGTAGCTGTAGGGGTAGTGTGACTGTAGATGTAGTGGTAGTGTGACTGTAGATGTGGGGGTAGTGTGACTGTAGCTGTAGGGGTAGTGTGACTGTAGGTGTAGGGGCAGTGTGACTGTAGCTGTAGTGGTAGTGTGACTGTAGCTGTAGTGGTAGTGTGACTGTAGATGTAGGGATAGTTTGACTGTAGCTGTAGGGGTAGTGTGACTGTAGATGTAGTGGTAGTGTGACTGTAGATGTGGGGGTAGTGTGACTGTAGATGTAGTGGTAGTGTGACTGTAGATGTAGTGGTAGTGTGACTGTAGCTGTAGTGTGACTGTAGCTGTAGGGGTAGTGTGACTGTAGCTGTAGTGGTAGTGTGACTGTAGCTGTAGGGGTAGTGTGACTGTAGCTGTAGGGGTAGTGTGACTGTAGATGTAGGGGTAGTGTGACTGTAGATGTAGTGGTAGTGTGACTGTAGATGTAGGGGTAGTGTGACTGTAGCTGTAGTGGTAGTGTGACTGTAGCTGTAGTGGTAGTGTGACTGTAGATGTAGGGGTAGTTTGACTGTAGCTGTAGGGGTAGTGTGACTGTAGCTGTAGTGGTAGTGTGACTGTAGATGTCGGGGTAGTGTGACTGTAGATGTAGGGGTAGTGTGGCTGTAGCTGTAGGGGTAGTGTGGCTGTAGCTGTAGTGGTAGTGTGACTGTAGATGTAGGGGTAGTGTGACTGTAGCTGTAGGGGTAGTGTGACTGTAGCTGTAGTGGTAGTGTGACTGTAGATGTAGGGGTAGTGTGACTGTAGCTGTAGTGGTTGTGTGACTGTAGATGTAGGGGTAGCGTGGCTGTAGCTGTAGGGGTAGTGTGGCTGTAGCTGTAGTGGTAGTGTGGCTGTAGATGTCGTGGTAGTGTGACTGTAGATGTCGTGGTAGTGTGACTGTAGCTGTAGTGGTAGTGTGACTAGCTGTAGTGGTAGCGTGACTGTAGCTGTAGGGGTAGTGTGACTGTAGCTGTAGTGGTAGTGTGACTGTAGATGTAGGGGTAGTGTGACTGTAGATGTAGGGGTAGCGTGGCTGTAGCTGTAGTGGTAGTGTGACTGTAGCTGTAGGGGTAGTGTGACTGTAGCTGTAGTGGTAGTGTGACTGTAGATGTAGGGGTAGTGTGACTGTAGCTGTAGTGGTTGTGTGACTGTAGATGTAGGGGTAGCGTGGCTGTAGCTGTAGGGGTAGTGTGGCTGTAGCTGTAGTGGTAGTGTGGCTGTAGATGTAGTGGTAGTGTGACTGTAGATGTCGTGGTAGTGTGACTGTAGCTGTAGTGGTAGTGTGACTGTAGCTGTAGTGGTAGCGTGGCTGTAGCTGGAGTGGTAGCGTGGCTGTAGCTGTAGTGGTAGTGTGACTGTAGATGTAGGGGTAGCGTGGCTGTAGCTGTAGTGGTAGTGTGACTGTAGCTGTAGGGGTAGTGTGACTGTAGCTGTAGTGGTAGTGTGACTGTAGATGTAGGGGTAGTGTGACTGTAGCTGTAGTGGTTGTGTGACTGTAGATGTAGGGGTAGTGTGACTGTAGCTGTAGTGGTTGTGTGACTGTAGCTGTAGTGGTTGTGTGACTGTAGATGTAGGGGTAGCGTGGCTGTAGCTGTAGGGGTAGTGTGGCTGTAGCTGTAGTGGTAGTGTGGCTGTAGATGTAGTGGTAGTGTGACTGTAGATGTCGTGGTAGTGTGACTGTAGATGTCGTGGTAGTGTGACTGTAGCTGTAGTGGTAGTGTCACTGTAGCTGTAGTGGTAGCGTGGCTGTAGCTGGAGTGGTAGCGTGGCTGTAGCTGTAGTGGTAGTGTGACTGTAGATGTAGGGGTAGCGTGGCTGTAGCTTCAGCTGCAGTGGGGCTGTAGCTGTAAGTCAGGCTGTAGCTGTAAGTCAGGCTGTAGCTACAGGCGGCGCTGCAGCAGCAGTACCTGGAAGCGGATGGACACCACGGCTCCACAGATCTCCTCCCCCACCATGAACTGCTCCCCCAGCATGGCCAGCACGATGTTCTCCCAGAACCGGCTGGCCAGGCCTTTACGCAGCCGGATGATCCACTTCCCCCCGCCGCGGTTACACTCGTCCTGCAGGGGAGGGTGGAGGAGGGGCAGAGATAAGGGAGGAGGAGCAGACAGGTGGAGGAGGAGCAGACAGGTTGAGGAGGGGCAGAGATAAGGGAGGAGGAGCAGAGATAAGGGAGGAGGAGCAGACAGGTGGAGGAGCAGAGTACCTCCCACATGGGTTTGATTCCCTCCTTGAAGAGGTGGAAGTCACTGTGTCCACTCAGATCTCCAGGCCTGACCAGGTGGCTGTAGAACCTCCAGAACTGCTCCACCTAAACACACACACACACACACACACACACACACACACACACACACGGTGCTGGTGAGTGCTGAGCTGAAGAGCAGAGCTCATCACAGCTGAGAGGATCCACAAGGAATTAAAACACAGCATGAGAGGACCAAGTACACCATGACAGCATCACCTGTACCCTGAGGGAGTAAAGTACAGCCTGAGGTGATAAAATACACCCTGAGGTAATTAAGCACACCCTGAGGTAATGAAGTACTCCATGAGGTAATAAAGTACACCCTAAGGTAATAAAGTACAACCTGATCTAATGCGGAGCCTGAAGTCCTCTGACACAGCCTGACACTGACCTACAGATGAAACAGGACTACAGCTTGACGATGACGTACAGGTGAAACACAGGACTACAGCCTGACACTGACGTACAGATGAAACAGAACTACAGCCTGACACTGGCCTACAGGTGAAAAACAGGACTACAGCCTGACACTGACGTGCAGGTGAAACACAGGACTACAGCCTGACACTGACCTACAGGTGAAACACAGGACTACAGCCTGACACTGACCTACAGGTGAAACACAGGACTACAGCTTGACGATGACGTACAGGTGAAACACAGGACTACAGCCTGACACTGACCTACAGGTGAAACACAGGACTACAGCCTGACACTGACCTATAGGTGAAACACAGGACTACAGCCTGACACCAACAGGCAGACAACTGAGCATGAAGACCACATTTCCTCTCGAGTTGTCACTTGTTCTCCGCTGCTTGTATTTATGGTGAAACTTGTTGTGTGTTGACCGACAGTGCTTTCCAGTTGTGTCTCAGGGTGTACCTGTGATGTGATGCTATACGACATTATACGATGTGATGTGATACAATATGATGCAATACGATGCTATAGGATATTATGCGATGCAATATGATGCGATATGATGCGATGCTATACGATATTATGCATTGCGATACGATATGCGATGCTATACAATATTATGCAATGCGATATGGTATGATGCGATATGATGCGATGCTATACGATATTATGCGATGCGATACGATATGATGCGCAGCGGTACGATATGCTGCGATGCAATGCGATACGATGCGATGCGATACGATGCTATACGATATTATGCGATGTGATGCGATACGATACGATATGATGCGATATGATATGATGTGATGCGATATGATGCGATACGATATCATGCGATGATATACGATATGCTACGATGCAATGCGATATGATGCGATGCTATACGGTATTACGCATTGCGATACGATATGATGCGATGCTATACGATATTATGCGATGCGATACGATATGATGCGCAGCGGTACGATATGCTGCGATGCGATACGATGTGATGCGATGTGATGCTACATGATATTATGCGATACGATATGATGCGATATGCTGCGATGCGATACGATGTGATGCGATACGATATGATGCGATACGATATGATGCGATGCGATACGATATGATGCGATGCGATACGATATGATGCGCAGCGGTACGATATGCTGCGATGCGATACGATGTGATGCGATGTGATGCTATATGATGCGATGCAATATGATGCGATGTGATGCTATATGATATTATGCGATACGATATGATGCGATATGATGCGATGCAATATGATGCGATGTGATGCTATATGATATTATGCGATACGATATGATGCGATATGATGCGATGCAATATGATGCGATGCTATACGATATTATGCGATACGATATGATGCGCTATGATATGATGCGATGCGATGCCAGAATCTTTCAGTTCTATCAATGCGATCTGATACGATATGATGCCATGTGTTGCGGTATGATGCGATTCAACATGACGCAAATAAGCAAAGAAAAAAAAACAAATTAAAAATAAGATGGAATTCAGTACGGTACTCTAAAAGGCTTCATTCCTCACAGACAGCCGTAAATTCAACTGAAGAGCAGTTTTTGCCGTCTTAAAAACTCTCAGTGAGGAACTTAAAGGGACGCCTCCAGCAGTCAGTCAGGTTGCTGGTTCGCCTGTCTGCAGAGCGTCCTGCTGATAAGAACTGTGGAGGGAGCAGGACGCCTGAAGCAGCTTCTTCCCTTCCACTCCGCGCTTCTGTGCAAAGAACATGGAAACAGTTTAGCATCTGAGACTCATGGCTGCTGCGACTCTCACCGAGTGTCTCATACGAAATGTCCATCTCCACAACACAGAAAGTAAAATACAATCTAAACAACAGTCCAGCTACAGCTCAAAGCTGTGTGAGCTGAAGTGTGAACAGTCGACTCTCACCGAGTGTCTCATAGGAAATGACCATAAGAATTAAAACAGATCTTTCTGCAAATACGCCTCTCGCTGTCAACACCTCACTTTCATTTCATCCGGCGCCATCTCAGGTTGGTTTGAGGAAGATCAGCAGGTGATTGGTTTGAGCTCTCCGGTGTCCGGATGAGGAAGTAGACGGCGAGGCGGCGGGACTTGCTGGTGATGGGTGTACTCTTTATAACTGGTCTGAGTGTTTGTCGTGCTGCTGTTTTACAGCGTCTTAACGCAGCGTTCTTTGCAGATGACGGACGTTTTGTCAAACTTTCCGTCTTTCTTTGTGAATCCGTAGTGTTTCCAAACACATGGCTTAAACATTGCAGGTGCATTAAAGATGGGATCTTCCTCGGGGCTGCTCGCGCCGGCGTCCTGGTGTGTTACTGGCAGTGCAGCCTATGAGCCGCACGGCTTCCGGCCGTATTCAATACAAAACGCCAAATAATGATGGTGCATTCACTGCGCCTGGGAAACCGCAGATGAGGGGAAGTTTTCAACCAATAAAACGGCGCTGGCATCGAACTTTACCGAAACCCTCCAATAGGGCTGCAGCTATCGATTATTTTAGTAATCAATTAATCTATCAATTCATTTGGTCGATTAATCGGATAGTTTTTTTTTACACTTTCTATTTTATTTTGGCAAGCATAAAACTCACCACGGACAAAAAAATGAACTACTATTAATGCTTGGAGTAACATTTATTAAACTGCAGAGGAACACTCATTGCTAGGATGAACATTGCACTTTAAATTCACGAATTATTTGAAAAAAAAAATAAAATACCTGAGAGAGGGCTAAGGCCTTAGCTTCATTATAAAAAAAAATGCACATGAAAGCTGATTATTAAAGAAAATTTCCAGTACGGCAGGCAATACTCAGTATTATCAAACAATTCCTATTGATATTAATTTTCCAACTGTCTTGTGCAAAAAACAAAAATAATAAAACTCGGGCTGAGTCCAAAACAGCACCTTCACCTTTATAAACTGACAGCTGCCCTAAAATTTTAAAGTGCACTCAAAGGAGGGCAAAACAACAATTTCAGAATGCAGTCATTTTTCCCCCGACGTGGTGCTGTGATAACCCGCCAGCTCCGCTCGGCACTGCAGACTCTGCACCGAGCTCTTCCCTTTTTTCGTTTAAAGTTGTCCCAAACTTTGGACATTTTCTGGCGTTTTCTTTGTTGCGCTTCCTCCTTTTCACCAGCATTTTCTTCATTCTGCTCTTCAACGCCCCAACGCACCGCGACAACGCACCGCGACAACGCGCCGCGCCGACGCGTCTCGTCGCTGGTGGAACGCGCGCTCTCATTTGTTTTCAACTGTATTTTGACGGAAAATCGCGGAAAGCGTTTGGCGGTGTGAACGCAGCTCCATTTCTGGCGTCGTTTCACCGCTGTGCTCCATCTCACACTCTCCTGTGAAACATGCTGCGCTTTAGTTCCGGGCGCTACACACCAGGGCTGGGCGATATATCCATATTAAAATTATATCGATATATTTTTTAATGTGATATGGATTTAGACTATATCGTTTATATCGATATAGTTCAAGTGTGCGCTGTGATCCTCGCTCTGCTGCGCTGCTGACCCGGAGGAGCTCTCTGCTCTGCCCCCCCCCCCCTCTGTCCTGCTCAGAGGGGGGGGGGCAGAGAGCGACACTCCGGGACTCTTCAACCAGCAGGAGGAAGCAGCAGCGGCTGCAGAGCGAAGGAGGAACTGGTCAGCAAAAGAAAAAGCAGTGGCTCAGTCATTTGGAGATGGTTCACTTTTAAAGTATCAGACTAGCAACAAAGTCACGATTTTTGTCGGGAGCGATATGAACAAGTCACAGCCAAGGGTGGAAGCACGGCAAATCTTTTTCACCACCTTAAACAGCGGCGCAAACTGCAGTACGGAGTGTGTAAAGCTGTGCGCATTACTGTCTGTCAAAGTAGAGAAGGAGTGAGAAAAATGATATTGACTTGATATTCTGTTTCTTGTGCAACTGATTGAGACTGTTCAGAAAAGAAAATGTTACAGGAAGAAGAGGAAAAGGTCATCTAAAGCTGATGTTTACATTTGTTTCCTAAACTGAGCACTTTATTTTGTTCTTTATATATAAATGCTGCTCTTACAAAGGGTTGTCATATTATGTGATACCATTTTTTATTATTTGCATCTGTAGATTTGTTAGAAAGGAGAAGATCAGTCATTTGATTTCAATAAGCTATTTTTAGTTGTAGAATTAAAAAAACAAAAATGCTTATTGTATTTTCATGAATAGACTTATTTCAGAAAAAGATTGGCCTATTTTATTTTGTAAGCTATTTCTATATACGATATGTTTTCATTTAAATATGTACCTGACAGAAAGGTATTCCTGGTGTTATATGGTATTTATGTGTACTTTTCATTATTTGTACAACTGAGCATTTTTCATGAAGCAGGTGAAGAAACCTGTTGATTACTCCTCATTTGATTTTGCCGCTGTTCACTGAAACAGCCGGTTTCAATAAAACCACTTGTGACTTGTTATATTTGACTTTGACTCAACATTTTGCTCTCACTTTGCGGAAAAAAATATCGGGATAAATATCGTATATCGATATTCAGCCTAAATATATGGGGATATGAATTTTGGTCCACATGGCCCAGCCCTACTACACGCTAGCGGAGAGACGGCGACATCCCAAAGTGGCTTGCGGCCGGCCACTGGGCGGCGAGGCCTTATGGCCGTTCTGCTGTGCCACAAGCCATTCAGGACTGGCTTACGGCTGACCAGTGACGTGCAGCCGGGGCAGGCAGGGTGGGCAGGGCGGGCAGGGTGGGCAGGGCAGCCAGGGCAGCCAGGGCAGGCAGGGCAGGCAGGGTGGGCAGGGTGGGCAGGGTAGGCAGGGTGGGCTCAGCCTACCCTGCCTACCCTGCCTACCCTGGGCTGATAGGAAAAAAAATGAAATCATTCCATTTTAATAATTACTTTTTCTAATCTTTTTCAATTGCTTTATTATTATTATTTTATATATAATGTTTCAGATTTTAATTTCCGATATAGTACTATATATAGTACCTTTGGGTTTATATGTAGATCGTCATTCAGTGCTTTTCACAGCCCAGTATAATGACTCAACACACACTCCTCCTGGCCAAGCAGAGACGCTGCACCAGTAACTTCCCCTCGCGCTGTTACAGTGAGGCCACGCCCTCTCCTGAAGGCCACGCCCTCTCCTGAAGGCCACGCCCTCTCCTGAACACAGCACTGCTCTGCCTTGATCTGTGGTGTCGTGGCAGTGATGTGGGTTCGCGCAGGCGCAGTCGGCTTCTCCTTCTAAAACTCTTGTACGTAAAAAGGCAGATCGCTACGCTGCCTTTTTTACGTTACTCTGCTGTGCCAATGCTCTACGTACGTTCACGGAGAATTAGTGAATCGGTCCTTTCCAGGTGACGTCACTCTGTTGCATTGTGGGATTGAATCGCCATTTCCCAGGCCACGGTCTCACTCTGTGATTCACGTCTTTAGTGCGGCATTATTTCTCAGAAATGGGACGATCGTGTTGCGTGATAGGCTGCCATAATAAGTCGCATCGACGGAACGGGAGCAGGACAGAAGGCAGGCTCCGTTTTTTCCAGTTTCCCACCTGGAGAAGAAACGACGGGGAGCAGACTGAGGAAATGAGGAAGAGGCGTCAGACGGCGGGGTCGCAGCGTGACATGAAGGAGCATCGCTCTCCACTCCGGATCTGCCAGCAGGGCTGTTCGCTCTCAACATTTTCATAAAGGCAAGTCAGCGAGTTTATTTGTTTTTAAGCAGTGTTGCTGAAAATGGTGTTTCTCCCTGAATGAAGTCACGTTAGCCGCTAACGGTTAGCGCGCCTGCGAACTGGCTTCACCAGCTGCGAACCAACTTCACTTGTGGAATCCAGTCAGCGGAGGAGGGCAGTGGAGAATCACTTCATGCTGAGTCTGTTCACTGTGATGACTGTGTGAATGGCATGAATTAGGGCCAAGAGGAGCGCCACATGTGTGCAGTCGAGCTCTGAGCAGAAACCTATTAGTTGTTTCTGGTTGTTGCTTTCAGGTGTTCTGTCATTAAACGTGTGTTGGGGTGTGGGCCCTGCAGAGAGAGACGTTTCAGCACCGCAGGCAGCTCCGCGTCCGATTTGTCATTTTCTCACTCATTTTGCGTCTCGATCTCAAACCAGGAATGCGCTGTGTGGCCATGAGAGATAAAGTTAATTGGGAGAGTCTTGGGACTGCTGTTAAGTCATTATTTAAGCTTTTTTAGTGGTGTTATACAATCTTGAGTTTGTTAAGCTGGCACTGACCTGCCTACACGTGGAAATTGTCACTGGTGTGTCCGTCGCAATCTGCGCCTGTCTGCCTACCGAACCCTGGAGCTCACGGCACGCGCCTGCGGCCGACCCAGTACTGGCTTATGGCACGACCACTAGAGGGAGTAGTGTGCAAACACCGGTCGTCTTGACAACCACGTGTTTTTTTTCCTTTATTATCAGAAGGACTGGAACATTGTAAACATGAGGAAATGTCATCAGGCAATGTGCTTTAAACGAAGTGGACGTGCCATTAAGGTTTCTTACATTTTTTATATCTCACACCGACATCTGTAGACGTATGGTCGCCCATGATTAACGATGAAAGTCAAGCGACCGTCTGTGTTACAGAGGCTACGGTGGTTGGGCTAACCGTTGCCGCTGAAGTATAGTGTGTGTGTGTGTGTGTGTGTGTGTGTGTGTGTGTGTCACAAGACTTACACTTATGTAGCCTACATATGTTTTTATGATGGACTGTGCATTATTTATAGTGTCATATTGTAACTATTATAGTTGATTACCTTTAAAAAAAAAAAAAAAAGGTCATAAAGTCATTATTTTACTTTTGAAAGCTTCCAGCATTTATGGGTGGCGGTGGCATAAGGCAGCGGTCCGGGCGGGGGGGCGGGGGGCAGTTGGGCAGCGGCTGTGTAGGGCAGTGCACCGGGGACCGGGGGGGTCGGGGGGGGGGGGGGGGGGGGGGGGGGTGGCAGCAGCGGCACTGGTCCAACCAGGCTGGTGCATATGGCGTTACAGGTTTGCCACATGGCGTGTCATGTTTGCCCCCCGACCCCCCCGGTCCCCGGTGCACTGCCCTACACAGCCGCTGCCCAACTGCCCCCCGCCCCCCCGCCCGGACCGCTGCCTTATGCCACCGCCACCCATATATGCTGGAAGCTTTCAAAAGTAAAATAATGACTTTATGACCTTTTTTTTTTTTTTTGTTGCTTAAGCTCATGTATGACTATATTGATTCACTGTACCAAAACCCATTAGAAAAAGAAAGCTTCTCACTGATCTCGGGTCAAATATCAATATGCCATTAATTGACATTAATTAATTACAAAGGCCCTAATTAATTAGATTAATTTTTTTAATCGAGTCCCACCCCTAAAAAAAATATAAGAAACCTGAATGGCACGTCCACCTAGTTTAAAGCACATTGCCTGATGACATTTCCTCATGTTTACAATGTTCCAGTCCTTCTGATAATAAAGAAAAAAAAAAAAAAAACACGTCGCAAATACCCTGTACCGTAAAGTGAATTTGTGGTTGTCAAGACGACCGGTGTTTACACACTGCTCCCTCTAGTGGTCGTGCCAATAGCCACTCCTGAATGGCTTGTGGCACGACAGAACGGCCATAAGGCGTTGCCGCCTAGTGGCCGGCCACAAGCCACTTTGGGATGTCGGCGCTACACGCTGGCGGGTTCACGGTACTTTCACTGCACACAATTAATAAATGAATCCTCGAAGCAACAGAATTTAATTCGAAGCTTTTTTATAATCGAATTACACGATTTATTCGATGAATCGTTTCAGCCCTACCCTCCAACGCATCAATATCGATACCCAGAGGACGAGCCGATGCACGTGCATCGATTAATATCCACACCCTTAGTGTGTGTGTGTGTGTGTGTGTGTGTGTGTTCCAGCGTGTTACCGAGGCGACCGTTCCAATCTGCCTGATGTTTTGTTCGTAGCTCAGTGAACTGGCAGGTCGACTTGGAGTTCGTCGGCTGTACCAGAAGGTGTAGTTGTACTGCAGAGGGTGTTCACCAACACCGGGACACACTGTCTGCACAGACACACACACACACACAAACACACACACACACTATCATGTTCACACGATGACAGGAGTATAAAGGCCAAAGGTGGTAGGGTCAGTAGGGGGTGTGACCTTTCGTCTGTTGTTGTTGTTGTTGTTCCCATCACTGTTGTCATGGTGACAGTCAGACTCCTCCTGGTGTTCCTCATCTCTGGTCCTGAAAGAGGAGCAGAGGTGTCGAGAGGACAGGCAGTTCCAGGGACTCTCACCAAGGTCCACCACACCAGACCAGAGGTCATCTAAAACAGGATGGATCTGAATTCACATTCCACCGAGTCGACAAACGCTGACCCATTCACTCAGAGAACACTGGACTACAGCGACACACTTCAAGTAGTTTGGAATTTCTTGTGGGTCAAGGAAGATTCAAATAAAAATATTTGTAATGGTCCAGATCAGCCGGTGTTTCGGATTAAGTCGTCCACCTGGTACCTGGTGAACGACTTCCCGTCGGCGATTTTTAGCTGACAGTCGCAGCTGATGCCAAAATAAGACTCACAACAGTCTAACTCTGACTGTGACTGCGGTTAAACGCCGTTTTCCAGGACTGCCACGGCTCTCTGTAGAGTTTTCAACGCTTGTTGTTACCAGCGGCGACGACGGAAGCGTGAACGAGGCAGTCACCAGTAAACAGGGAAACCACTTATTCCGAAACACCGCCGCTAGCAGCTAGCAGCTAGCAGCTAGCAGCTAGCTCTTACCGCAGCTGCTGTTCCATGTGTGGCCAGCTGAAGCTCTTCGCTGCTTTATCCTCGGGGTTCTTTGGCTCTTTTAAAAGCGTATTCCTTTGACTTTAACTGCGAACTGAGCGGATTTCGTTGGTGTTTCAGTCTGTCTACCTGCCTGCTCACGCGTCTGCCCCAATGATCCGCCACTGCGCATGTGCGGGACTCGTGTATGGAACCCCGGAATGGACAATTTTAGGATGGTCGCGTTTGAGTTTTAGGTCCAAACGAACCTCCGGTTTAAAATAACATTTAGCACCTATGATTACATGATATGAGATTTCCAATGGCAAATAAACATTTGCACTCGTTTTACCTTTTTAGTTTTCTATCGTTCATTCATTCAGCGGTCTCCAAGAAAGAAGGGGGGGGGGGGGGGGGGGTAACACGGAACAGACTTGACTCATCTGACAGTGGAGCAAGAGGCTCAGACACAGGGGGCGCAAATAAAGAACAAGCGTGCACGTCGTAGTAAAGACGAAAATAGAAAACTATGAAAAGAAAGATCTAACTGTATGTACTCCATAAATATTTAAATACAACAGAAACTATAATATAAATACAAATATGCACATATGTTTTCAGTTCAGCAGACTGAGTGTTGGGAAGTTCCATTGAGTTCTAACGGGGTGAGAGAGTGAGACGACTGCAGGACATCAGAATGTCCAGCGTCGTTGTCCACAGTGGGGTGTCTCCTCTACTGTCCAGTGCGCTGTCTTAGACCTGTTGTCCACCATGGATGTGAGCTGGGCCAACTTCCTCCTCTCACCCCCGTCCTCCACAGAGTCCAGAGGACAGCCAGGACAGAGCTGGTCCTCCTGTCCAGAGGACGGGGGTGGGGGGGGGGGGGGGACAAGAGAGGGAGGAGGGGACAAGAGAGAGAGGGGGGAGGAGGAGGGAGGAGTTCAGATGAAAGACTCAGGGTCTCTTCAGATTTCAGCTTTTATTGGCAACAGGGTTTGAAGTTACAGCCTGAGATTGTTTATGTCAACAACTACAGTGTTGCCGGGCAACCGGCCGACTGTTGTGGTTCTGAACTTCAAACCTGAATCGTCACGGTGATCAAACAGACATGTGGCCTGGTTACAACAGTCCCCATATGAAAATAGAAAACAAAGAAAGAAGCTGGAAACCAAACATGAAGCAGGAGCAGCTTGAATCAGGCCGGAGTCAGCAGCAGCAACGTGATTGGTCCGTTCGGCCGCGTCAGGCCGCGGGCCAATCACGTCCCGGAGCCCCGAGACTGTTCTGTGATTGGTGCGTTCAGCCGCGTCAGGCCGCGGGCCAATCACGTCCCGGAGCTCTGCTCTTAACATGTCAGATTTCTTCAAAGTGGAATAAACACAAAGCACTAAAAACACCTCCCACAATGCATTGCTCATAAAGTTCTGAAAAGGATGAAAGGTGAAACACGGGACCAGAGTCTCCATCTGTTCCTGTCTTCACTGTTCAATGGCGATGACGCTCACTTTTCCCAGAATGCATCAGGAGCAGAGGAAGAGCAGGGACTCTGCGGCTGCCGGGGACACCAACACTATGAGCAACATCAAGCAGGAAGCCACTTGTCCCAGCCTTCTGCAGTGTCCTGAAGGCAGCGCGGGGACAGGAAGTGACATCACAGCCTCGCAGCAGGACTTCAACCTCACACATTTAAAATACAACGTTTCAGCCTCCATCTGCACACCAGCCACGCCTCCTTTTGGTTCACCTTCCTCCACCTGCTCATCACCACTAACTAACCAACTAACTAACTAACTAACTGACTAACTAACTAACTGACTGACTAACTGACTAACGAACTGACTAATGAACTGCTACTGAGTAAAACCGCAAATATACAAACACTCCCAACAGCAGGAGGCGCCACTGAGTCGGCTCTTTGGTTTGTAGCAGCAGCATTCAGCTCTCAAGAACATCAGCTGGAGTTGAACCAGCAACCAGTTCAACCAGCAACCAGTCAGCTGGAGTTCAACCAGCAACCAGTCAGCTGGAGTTCAACCAGCAACCAGTCAGCTGGAGTTCAACCAGCAACCAGCAGGTTTCCTGTTTACTAGAACCTCCACCCTCCAGCAGCCGACATCCACAGGAGATGCTGCGGTGCAGGTGGAGGAGGACATGGCTGACCTCCACCTCTGGCTGACCTCTGTCCCTGGCTGACCTCCACCTCTGGCTGACCTCCACCTCTGGCTGACCTCTGTCCCTGGCTGACCTCCACCTCTGGCTGACCTCTGTCCCTGGCTGACCTCCACCTCTGGCTGACCTCCACCTCTGGCTGACCTCCACCTCTGGCTGACCTCTGTCCCTGGCTGACCTCCACCTCTGGCTGACCTCCACCTCTGGCTGACCTCTGTCCCTGGCTGACCTCCACCTCTGGCTGACCTCTGTCCCTGGCTGACCTCCACCTCTGGCTGACCTCTGTCCCTGGCTGACCTCCACCTCTGGCTGACCTCTGTCCCTGGCTGACCTCCACCTCTGGCTGACCTCCACCTCTGGCTGACCTCCACCTCTGGCTGACCTCTGTCCCTGGCTGACCTCCACCTCTGGCTGACCTCCACCTCTGGCTGACCTCTGTCCCTGGCTGACCTCCACCTCTGGCTGACCTCTGTCCCTGGCTGACCTCCACCTCTGGCTGACCTCTGTCCCTGGCTGACCTCCACCTCTGGCTGACCTCTGTCCCTGGCTGACCTCCACCTCTGGCTGACCTCCACCTCTGGCTGACCTCCACCTCTGGCTGACCTCTGTCCCTGGCTGACCTCCACCTCTGGCTGACCTCTGTCCCTGGCTGACCTCCACCTCTGGCTGACCTCTGTCCCTGGCTGACCTCCACCTCTGGCTGACCTCCGTCCCTGGCTGACCTCCGTCCCTGGCTGACCTCCACCTCTGGCTGACCTCCACCTCTGGCTGACCTCTGTCCCTGGCTGACCTCCACCCCTGGCTGACCTCCACCTACAGCTGACCTCCGTCCCTGCCTGACCTCCACCCTTGGCTGACCTCCACCCCTGGCTGACCTCCACCCCTGGCTGACCTCCACCCCTGGCTGACCTCCACCTCTGGCTGACCTCCACCCCTGGCTGACCTCCACCCCTGGCTGACCTCTGTCCCTGCCTGACCTCCACCCCTGGCTGACCTCCACCCCTGGCTGACCTCTGTCCCTGGCTGACCTCTGTCCCTGGCTGCAGCAGCTGACGGAGGTTGCTGGGTTGACTCCAGGATCTGGGCTGAGGGTCGACTGGTTTCAGTAAAGTAACTAGCAGAGCAACAACAAGCAGGTCAGCAACATGGGAAAACCAGGCACACACACACACACACACACACACACACACACACACACACACTACAGCGTGGGACCGCCCCCGGGGCTCAGGTGGGCGTGTCCTTGCTCTTAAGATCTGGCGCACTGAACTGCCGCCTCATTCTGGGCGGGGTCATGAAGCCCCACCCGCCTGGCGCCGGCGAAGGCCCCGCCCCCAGGAGCAGGTCGGGGGGGGGCGGCGGCCCCCCGGGGCGCGGCAGGCTGTGGTAGCTGTTGTGAGGTCCGGGCTGGAATGGTGCATTGTAGGGGTTGTAGTAGGGATGGGGATGGAACTGATACTGCTGACGCTGATTGCACTGGAAGTCCCACCCCCCTGCCCCGCCCCCTCCCCCGCCCCCGCCCCTCCCCCCTCTCTCGCCCCCGGGGCCGGGCGACGGCCCCCTCCTCTGCCGCGGTCGTCCTTGGTGACCGCCGCCGCCGTTGTCATAGTTCCCGTTGCCGTGGACGGAGCCGTCCAGGGAGTTCCGGCGGTGGCGGCGCTGCTGGCCGAAGCCGCCCTGGTTGCCGTGGTTACGCTGCTGCCAGGGACGGTGAGGGCTCGGGGTCCGCATCCGAGGGGGCGGAGCTTGAAAAGGAAGGGGCAGGAGAGCGGGTGGAGCCTGTCCCAGAGGGACAGACGGAGGTGAGGGAGAGGCCGCTCCACCCGCTCCACCCTCCCCCCCCGGCTCCGCCCCCTCCCCCCCTCCCCCCCCCAGACCCAGCGCCTGCAGGGCCGCGCTGGCCGGTCCCCATGACAACCGGTGGGCCGGGTTGCTCTTGAAGGGGAACTTCAGCTTGCACTCCTGGGGAGGGATGAAGCGTCCGGTCCCCGGCAGGTGGAGCGGCAAGGCGGGCGGAGTCACACCTGCAGGGGGAGGGGAGGAGGGGGGGTCACCACTGGAGGGCAGTGTGTCCATGGACCTGTGTGTGTGTGTGTGTGTGTGTGTGTGTGCCTCGGTTCCTGGACCGGGAGAGCGGGCGGGGATTTGCGTGAGGGCCGTCTTGTGTCCGTTTGTGTCCGATCGGGGGGGGTGTGTGTCCGGACCCGGGGGGTGTGTGTGTTAGGGGGGTGTTTGTGTGTCCGGGGGGTGTGTGTGTTTGTGTGTCTGGGGGGGGGGGTGTGTTTGTGTGTCCGGGGGTGTGTGTGTGTGTGTGTGTCCGGACCCAGGGGGTGTGTGTCCGGACCCAGGGGGTGTGTGTCCGGACCCAGGGGGTGTGTGCGTTGGAAACCATTTCACGAGCCAGATTGGATGGTTTGGCGGCAACATGTGGCCCAATACACAACACCACACTACCCCTGGTGTAGTGTGTAGTGTGTGTAGTGTGTAGTGTGTAGTACCCTGGCCGGTCCTCTGCTTTCTGATCAGGCTCTGCTGCTGCAGGTTGAGGATCGTGTAGTGCAGTGTGTAGTGTAGCGTGTAGTGTAGTGTGTAGTGTAGCGTGTAGTGTAGTGTAGTGTGTAGTGTAGTGTGTAGTGTAGTGTGTAGTGTAGTGTGTAGTGCAGTGTGTAGTGCAGTGTGTAGTGTAGCGTGTAGTGTAGCGTGTAGTGTAGTGTGTAGTGCAGTGTGTAGTGTAGCGTGTAGTGTAGTGTGTAGTGCAGTGTGTAGTGTAGTGTGTAGTGCAGTGTGTAGTGCAGTGTGTAGTGTAGCGTGTAGTGTAGCGTGTAGTGTAGTGTGTAGTGCAGTGTGTAGTGTAGCGTGTAGTGTAGTGTGTAGTGCAGTGTGTAGTGTAGCGTGTAGTGTAGCGTGTAGTGTAGTGTGTAGTGCAGTGTGTAGTGTAGCGTGTAGTGTAGTGTGTAGTGTAGTGTGTAGTGTAGTGTGTAGTGCAGTATGTAGTGTAGTGTGTAGTGCAGTGTGTAGTGCAGTGTGTAGTGTAGCGTGTAGTGTGTAGTGTAGTGTGTAGTGCAGTGTGTAGTGCAGTGTGTAGTGTAGCGTGTAGTGTAGCGTGTAGTGTAGTGTGTAGTGCAGTGTGTAGTGCAGTGTGTAGTGTAGCGTGTAGTGTAGCGTGTAGTGTAGTGTGTAGTGCAGTGTGTAGTGCAGTGTGTAGTGTAGCGTGTAGTGTAGCGTGTAGTGTAGTGTGTAGTGCAGTGTGTAGTGCAGTGTGTAGTGCAGTGTGTAGTGCAGTGTGTAGTGCAGTGTGTAGTGCAGTGTGCATTGTAGTGTGTAGTGTAGTGTGTAGTGCAGTGTGTAGTGCAGTGTGTAGTGTGTAGTGTGTAGTGCAGTGTGCATTGTAGTGTGTAGTGTAGTGTGTAGTGCAGTGTGTAGTGCAGTGTGTAGTGTGTAGTGCAGTGTGCATTGTAGTGTGTAGTGTAGTGTGTAGTGCAGTGTGTAGTGTGTAGTGCAGCGTGTAGTGTAGCGTGTAGTGTAGTGTGTAGTGCAGTGTGTAGTGTGTAGTGTGTAGTGCAGTGTGCATTGTAGTGTGTAGTGTAGTGTGTAGTGCAGTGTGTAGTGTGGTGTGTAGTGCAGTGTGTAGTGTGTAGTGCAGTGTGCATTGTAGTGTGTAGTGTAGTGTGTAGTGCAGTGTGTAGTGCAGTGTGTAGTGTGTAGTGCAGTGTGCATTGTAGTGTGTAGTGTAGTGTGTTGTGTAGTGTGTAGTGCAGCGTGTAGTGTAGCGTGTAGTGTAGTGTGTAGTGCAGTGTGTAGTGTGTAGTGTGTAGTGCAGTGTGCATTGTAGTGTGTAGTGTAGTGTGTAGTGCAGTGTGTAGTGTAGTGTGTAGTGTGTAGTGCAGTGTGCATTGTAGTGTGTAGTGTAGTGTGTAGTGCAGTGTGTAGTGTAGTGTGTAGTGTGTAGTGCAGTGTGCATTGTAGTGTGTAGTGCAGTGTGTAGTGCAGTATGTAGTGCAGTGTGTAGTGTAGTGTGCAGTGTGCATTGTAGTGTGTAGTGCAGTGTGTAGTGCAGTGTGTAGTGTAGTGTGCAGTGTGCATTGTAGTGTGGTGCAGTGTGTAGTGCAGTGTGTAGTGTGGTGCAGTGTGTAGTGTAGTGTGCAGTGTGCATTGTAGTGTGGTGCAGTGTGTAGTGCAGTGTGTAGTGTAGTGTGCAGTGTGCATTGTAGTGTGTAGTGCAGTGTGCAGTGCAGTGTGTAGTGCAGTGTGTAGTGTGTAGTGTGGTGCAGTGTGTAGTGCAGTGTGTAGTGCAGTGTGCAGTGCAGTATGTAGTGCAGTGTGTAGTGCAGTGTGTAGTGCAGTATGTAGTGCAGTATGTAGTGTAGTGTGTAGTGTGGTGCAGTGTGCAGTGCAGTGTGTAGTGCAGTGTGTAGTGCAGTATGTAGTGTAGTGTGTAGTGTGGTGCAGTGTGCAGTGCAGTGTGCAGTGCAGTGTGTAGTGTGGTGCAGTGTGTAGTGCAGTGTGTAGTGCAGTGTGCAGTGCAGTATGTAGTGTAGTGTGTAGTGTGGTGCAGTGTGCAGTGCAGTGTGTAGTGTGGTGCAGTGCAGTGTGCAGTGCAGTGTGTAGTGTGGTGCAGTGTGCAGTGCAGTGTGTAGTGCAGTGTGTAGTGTGGTGCAGTGTGCAGTGCAGTGTGTAGTGCAGTGTGTAGTGCAGTGTGCAGTGCAGTGTGCAGTGCAGTGTGCAGTGTGCAGTGCAGTGTGTACCTTGTCCCTGCGTCCTCTGCTTCCTGCCCAGGCTCTGCTGCTGCAGGTTGAGGATGCGCTGCTGTTCCTGCTTCAGCCAGCGGAGGCGCCCTCTCCTGAAGGCCGGGTCCTCCTCCATCAGGCGCCGGACACGCCCCTCGGGCCGGTCGGGGGCGGGGCCGTCCGCTTCGCCGGGCGGGGACTCCCCGCCGTCTGCGTCGGCGTCCTCGTCCTGGGGGGAGGGCGGAGTCAGAGGCCGGCCCGCCGCGGAGTGGGCGGAGCCGGATGGGGGGCCCACCGCGGAGTGGGCGGAGCCGGATGGGGGGCCCACCGCGGAGTGGGCGGAGCCAGAGGACGGCAGGTACCTGCAGAGGAATGATGCTCTCCATCTTCACCATTCGGTCCCTTAGAGCCCGGATCTCCTCGTCCTTCATGTTGTTCTGAAGCTTCACCTCCTGGGGGGGCACAGGGTCAGGGGGGGCACAGGGTCGGGGGGGCACAGGGTCGGGGGGGCACAGGGTCAGGGGGGGCACAGGGTCGGGGGGGCACAGGGTCGGGGGGGCACAGGGTCGGGGGGGGCACAGGGTCAGGGGGGCGGCACAGGGTCAGGGGGGGCACAGGGTCGGGGGGGCACAGGGTCGGGGGGGCACAGGGTCGGGGGGCACAGGGTCAGGGGGGCACAGGGTCGGGGGGGGCACAGGGTCGGGGGGGGCACAGGGTCGGGGGGGGGGCAACCCCCCAGCAGGAATGGCACAGGGTCGGGGGGGGCACAGGGTCGGGGGGGGGGCAACCCCCCAGCAGGAATAACACAGCGTCGGGGGGGGGCCGACAGGACTAAGAGGGGCGGGGTCTCAACCCCCCCACACTCACCTCCAGGATGTCGGTCAGCTTGTCGATGTGAGCCTTCAGGTCGTAGACTTTTCCGTCATTCGCAGCTCCTCCTCCTCCTCCTCCTCCTGCTCCTCCTCCTCCTCCTGCTCCTCCTCCTGCTCCTCCTCCTCCTCCTGCTCCTCCTCCTGCTCCTCCTCCTCCTCCCTCCTCCTCCTCCTCCTCCTGCTCCTCCTCCTCCTCCCTCTCCTCCTCCGGCCCCCCCTCCTCCTCCCTCCTCCGGGGGGGGGCTCCTCTCGTCCCCGATGCCCACCGTGTGGCAGACGTCCTGGGCCACGGCCCTCCAGCTGTCGGCCTCGGCCGGGTCCTTCTTGGTGTACATGCGGCACAGCTCCTTCATCTTGACGATGGCCAGCGCCTCGATCTCCTGCCGGGAGTGCCGGAAGTCTCCCAGGGCCACCTGGGGGGGCGGCAGAGGGGGTCAGGCCGGACCGCCCGGGAGCGGGAGCGGCGGCGGGAGCGGCGGCGGGAGCGGCGGCGGCGGCGAGGCGCCGGACCTCGTAGCAGATCTCCTTGACGGCCTGCATGCGGAGGTCGTCCACCGTGACCCTCCTGGGGTCCTTGCTGATCCTCCTCCTCTGGGGGATCTGGTAGACCCTCTGGGGCTCCCGCCTCTTCCCGCTGCTGGGCAGGCCGCAGCGCTTCACGATGCTCTGCACCTGCAGGACCGGGGGACCAGGGGGCGGGGTCAGACTGGGCGGGGCTCCGGGACCGGGTCTCCAGGGCTCCGGGACCGGGTCTCCAGGGCTCCGGGACCGGGTCTCCAGGGCTCCGGGACCGGGTCTCCAGGGCTCCGGGACCGGGACCGGGTCTCCAGGGCTCCGGGACCGGGTCTCCAGGGCTCCGGGACCGGGACCGGGTCTCCAGGGCTCCGGGACCGGGTCTAACCCTCACCAGCTCACCTTGTTGGCAGGAAGCTTCTCTCTCAGGGAGGAAATCAGCCTCCAGCTCTCCTCACAGGACCGCTTGTCCGAGTCGTCCCCACTGTCGCTGTCTGCATACTGAAGACATGTCCAACGTCAAGACAGGACACAGCAGAGACAGGACACAGCAGAGACAGCAGAGACAGGACAGACAGCAGTGACAGCAGAGACAGAGACAGAGACAGAGACAGAGACAGACAGCAGGACTGCACCAGTCTGTGCTGCTCCAGCAGCAGGTCGGCCTCCTCCTTCTCCTTCCGGTACTGACTTTCCACATCCTGCAGCCTGGAACACAGGAGCAGACAGGAAGTCACCCCTCCACCACAGGAAGTCCCTCCTCCAACCCCTCCACCATGAAGTCACCCCTCCACCACAGGAAGTCCCTCCTCCAACCCCTCCACCATGAAGTCCCTCCTCCACCAGGAAGTCCCTCCTCCACCACAGGAAGTCACCCCTCCACCACAGGAAGTCCCTCCTCCACCACCACAGGAAGTCCCTCCTCCTCCACCCAGGAAGTCCCTCCTCCTCCACCACAGGAAGTCCCTCCTCCTCCACCCAGGAAGTCCCTCCTCCACCCAGGAAGTCCCTCCTCCACCACAGGAAGTCCCTCCTCCACCAGGAAGTCCCTCCTCCACCCAGGAAGTCCCTCCTCCTCCACAGGAAGTCCCTCCTCCACCAGGAAGTCCCTCCTCCACCACAGGAAGTCCCTCCTCCTCCACCCAGGAAGTCCCTCCTCCTCCACCCAGGAAGTCCCTCCTCCACCACAGGAAGTCCCTCCTCCACCACAGGAAGTCCCTCCTCCACCATGAAGTCCCTCCTCCACCAGGAAGTCCCTCCTCCACCACAGGAAGTCACCCCTCCACCACAGGAAGTCCCTCCTCCACCACAGGAAGTCCCTCCTCCTCCACCCAGGAAGTCCCTCCTCCTCCACCCAGGAAGTCCCTCCTCCACCACAGGAAGTCCCTCCTCCTCCACCCAGGAAGTCCCTCCTCCACCACAGGAAGTACCTCCTCCACCACAGGAAGTCCCTCCTCCACCACAGGAAGTCACCCCTCCACCACAGGAAGTCCCTCCTCCACCACAGGAAGTCCCTCCTCCTCCACCCAGGAAGTCCCTCCTCCACCACAGGAAGTACCTCCTCCACCACAGGAAGTCCCTCCTCCACCACAGGAAGTCACCCCTCCACCACAGGAAGTCCCTCCTCCACCACAGGAAGTCCCTCCTCCTCCACCCAGGAAGTCCCTCCTCCACCACAGGAAGTCCCTCCTCCACCACAGGAAGTCCCTCCTCCACCACAGGAAGTCCCTCCTCCACCACAGGAAGTCCCTCCTCCTCCACCACAGGAAGTCCCTCCTCCACCACAGGAAGTCACCCCTCCACCACAGGAAGTCCCTCCTCCACCACAGGAAGTCACCCCTCCACCATGAAGTCCCTCCTCCTCCACCACAGGAAGTCCCTCCTCCACCACAGGAAGTCACCCCTCCACCACAGGAAGTCCCTCCTCCACCACAGGAAGTCACCCCTCCACCATGAAGTCCCTCCTCCTCCACCACAGGAAGTCCCTCCTCCACCACAGGAAGTCCCTCCTCCACCACAGGAAGTCCCTCCTCCACCACAGGAAGTCCCTCCTCCTCCACCCAGGAAGTCCCTCCTCCACCCAGGAAGTCCCTCCTCCACCACAGGAAGTCCCTCCTCCACCAGGAAGTCCCTCCTCCACCCAGGAAGTCCCTCCTCCTCCACAGGAAGTCCCTCCTCCACCAGGAAGTCCCTCCTCCACCACAGGAAGTCCCTCCTCCTCCACCCAGGAAGTCCCTCCTCCTCCACCCAGGAAGTCCCTCCTCCACCACAGGAAGTCCCTCCTCCACCACAGGAAGTCCCTCCTCCACCATGAAGTCCCTCCTCCACCAGGAAGTCCCTCCTCCACCACAGGAAGTCACCCCTCCACCACAGGAAGTCCCTCCTCCACCACAGGAAGTCCCTCCTCCTCCACCCAGGAAGTCCCTCCTCCTCCACCCAGGAAGTCCCTCCTCCACCACAGGAAGTCCCTCCTCCTCCACCCAGGAAGTCCCTCCTCCACCACAGGAAGTACCTCCTCCACCACAGGAAGTCCCTCCTCCACCACAGGAAGTCACCCCTCCACCACAGGAAGTCCCTCCTCCACCACAGGAAGTCCCTCCTCCTCCACCCAGGAAGTCCCTCCTCCACCACAGGAAGTACCTCCTCCACCACAGGAAGTCCCTCCTCCACCACAGGAAGTCACCCCTCCACCACAGGAAGTCCCTCCTCCACCACAGGAAGTCCCTCCTCCTCCACCCAGGAAGTCCCTCCTCCACCACAGGAAGTCCCTCCTCCACCACAGGAAGTCCCTCCTCCACCACAGGAAGTCCCTCCTCCTCCACCACAGGAAGTCCCTCCTCCACCACAGGAAGTCACCCCTCCACCACAGGAAGTCCCTCCTCCACCACAGGAAGTCACCCCTCCACCATGAAGTCCCTCCTCCTCCACCACAGGAAGTCCCTCCTCCACCACAGGAAGTCACCCCTCCACCACAGGAAGTCCCTCCTCCACCACAGGAAGTCACCCCTCCACCATGAAGTCCCTCCTCCTCCACCACAGGAAGTCCCTCCTCCACCACAGGAAGTCCCTCCTCCACCACAGGAAGTCCCTCCTCCACCACAGGAAGTCCCTCCTCCTCCACCCAGGAAGTCCCTCCTCCTCCACCCAGGAAGTCCCTCCTCCACCACAGGAAGTCCCTCCTCCTCCACCCAGGAAGTCCCTCCTCCACCACAGGAAGTCCCTCCTCCACCACAGGAAGTCCCTCCTCCACCCAGGAAGTCCCTCCTCCACCACAGGAAGTCCCTCCTCCACCACAGGAAGTCCCTCCTCCACCTGTGTACCTGCGCTCCATCTCCAGCTTGATGTCGATGCCCTGCTTCTCCAGCAGCTCCCTCTGGGCGTAGTTCCAGTCCTCTGGCTCCCCCTGCTGCTCCGCCGTGGCGCTGCGCTCCCTCTGCAGACGGGCCTGCTCCGGGTGGTTGAACCGGAACACGTGGTTCTTTCCCATCACGATACGGTGGCCTGGAGGGCGCACACACAAACACACACACGCGCGCACACACACACACACGCGCACGCACACACACACACACATTAATGCTATGCTATCTATTGAATTGAAAATCCTTCTTTGCTTCACTGACTCCAAGTTTCATTTAACCAGCAGACTGAACTGGTTTAACCAGCAGACTGAACTGGTTTAACCTGCAGACTGAACTGGTTTAACCAGCAGACTGAACTGGTTTAACCTGCAGACTGAACTGGTTTAACCGGCAGACTGAACTGGTTTAACCTGCAGACTGAACTGGTTTAACCGGCAGACTGAACTGGTTTAACCGGCAGACTGAACTGGTTTAACCGGCAGACTGAACTGGTTTAACCTGCAGACTGAACTGGTTTAACCTGCAGACTGAACTGGTTTAACCGGCAGACTGAACTGGTTTAACAGACTGAACTGGTTTAACCGGCAGACTGAACTGGTTTAACCGACTGAACTGGTTTAACCGGCAGACTGAACTGGTTTAACCTGCAGACTGAACTGGTTTAACAGACTGAACTGGTTTAACCGGCAGACTGAACTGGTTTAACCGGCAGACTGAACTGGTTTAACCTGCAGACTGAACTGGTTTAACCTGCAGACTGAACTGGTTTAACCTGCAGACTGAACTGGTTTAACCTGCAGACTGAACTGGTTTAACAGACTGAACTGGTTTAACCGGCAGACTGAACTGGTTTAACCGGCAGACTGAACTGGTTTAACCTGCAGACTGAACTGGTTTAACCGGCAGACTGAACTGGTTTAACCTGCAGACTGAACTGGTTTAACCAGCAGACTGAACTGGTTTAACCTGCAGACTGAACTGGTTTAACCTGCAGACTGAACTGGTTTAACTAGCAGACTGAACTGGTTTAACCTGCAGACTGAACTGGTTTAACCGGCAGACTGAACTGGTTTAACCTGCAGACTGAACTGGTTTAACCTGCAGACTGAACTGGTTTAACCAGCAGACTGAACTGGTTTAACCTGCAGACTGAACTGGTTTAACCTGCAGACTGAACTGGTTTAACCTGCAGACTGAACTGGTTTAACCGGCAGACTGAACTGGTTTAACCGGCAGACTGAACTGGTTTAACCTGCAGACTGAACTGGTTTAACCTGCAGACTGAACTGGTTTAACCGGCAGACTGAACTGGTTTAACCGGCAGACTGAACTGGTTTAACCGGCAGACTGAACTGGTTTAACCTGCAGACTGAACTGGTTTAACCGGCAGACTGAACTGGTTTAACCTGCAGACTGAACTGGTTTAACCGGCAGACTGAACTGGTTTAACCGGCAGACTGAACTGGTTTAACCGGCAGACTGAACTGGTTTAACCTGCAGACTGAACTGGTTTAACCGGCAGACTCTCCGGTACCTTGTTTCAGAACGACGGCGTCTGTGATCTGCTTCCCGTTGACGTAGGTCTCCGCCCCCACCAGCGGCTCCAGAGTGACCTCCACTGCAGAGACAGAGGTCTGCGTCACCACGGCAACAAGGACAACCGCGCTGAGAAGACGTGACGAGGACGACAACAACTGAACGGAATCAACAGCATTTTCACCATCAGTGACAGCCTGGCTCTGCCCGACCGCCTCCCGGCAGCCTCACTCACTCACTCACTCACTCACTCACTCACTCACACATATATGCGTGCGCGCGCACACACATACACACACACACACACACATACACACACACAGAACAATACCTGACAGATCTCCAGGCAGCTTTTACAGAGGAAGGAGAAGAAGAGAGTCACTTCGTGACACAACGTCACACACAAACGTGCACACACACACACACACACACACACACACACACACACACACACACAATGGACAACAGCAGTGGAGTTGTCTTCACCTTCTCCCTGCTCGTTGGTCTCGCTGACGAAAACACAGTGGATCTCCTTGATGAAGTCTCCGGATAGCTTAATGTCCACGTCCTGCTGTCCAACCCTGACACACACACACACACACACACACACACAAATGAGCATCCTGACAAATGGTAGCGTGGACACACTGCAGGAAGACTGTTGCTCCAGATGGTCCAGGAGGACCAGGAGGACCAGGAGGACCAGGCGCGTCCTCTGCTGCTGCAGAGCAGACGAGCTGTAATACTGGGAGGCGTCCAGCAGGGGGCCTTTAGAGTCCCCTCAGAACCACAGGTGGGGAATTTCAGAGTGTAAAAAAACACACTAAACTGGAGCTTCCTGGTTTGCCCACAGGGCCGGGCCGAAGCGCCACCGAGAGCCCCGCCTCCGGCGGACCCCCCCAGCGGACCCCCACCCGCCCCCAGCGGACTGGGGACTGTCTCCTCACTGGGTGAACCAGGAAGTTAGGACTGCTGTCCAGCTGAAGGAAGAGTCCTTGAGAGTCCAGAACAGCTGACAGGACCCGGCAGAACCAGAGAACCTCAGTCTGAGGGGCTCTGGAGGAAGAACTGGGTCTGGAGGGGTCCAGGAGGACATGGAGGAGGACTACCTCCTGTCAAACGGTCCGGCGCCTCAGGAGGGACAGCAGGTCCAGAACACTGTTTACAGCGGAGGAGGAGCTGCTGTCCTCCATGGGGACATCAGAGGACGGTGGAAGGAAGACTTGGAGGACCTCCTCAGTCCCGTCCCCACGTCTTCCTGGAGGAAGCAGAGGCTGAGGTCTCAGGGGGGGTCAGGGTGACGGTGACGGTGACAGGTGATGGTGATAGTGACAGGCAGTGACGGGTGACAGTGATGGTGACGGGTGACAGTGACGGGTGACAGTGACGGGTGACAGTGACAGGTGATGGTGACAATGACAGTGACGGGTGACAGTGACGGGTGACGGGTGACGGTGACAGGTGATGGTGATAGTGACAGGCAGTGATGGGTAACAGTGACGGTGATGGGTGACGGGTGACAGTGGCGGTGACTGTGACGGTGACAGTGACGTGAGAGTGACAATGACGGTGATGGGTGCAAGTGACAGTGACAGTTATGGGTGACAGTGATGTTGACGGTGACAGTGATGGGTGACGGTGACGTGTGACAGTGACGGGTGACAGTGACAGTGATGGGTGACAGTGACGGTGACGGTGATGGGTGACGGGTGACAGTGACAGTGATGGTGATGGGTGACGGGTGACAGTGACGGTGACAGTGATGGGTGACAGTGACAGTGATGGTGACGGGTGACAGTGACGGGTGACAGTGATGGTGACAGTGATGGTGACAGTGATGGGTGACAGTGACAGTGATGGTGACGGGTGACAGTGACGGTGACAGTGATGGGTGACAGTGACAGTGATGGTGACAGTGATGATGACAGTGACGGTGATGGGTGACAGGTGACAGTGACGGTGACCGTGACAGTGACGGGTGACAGTGAGGGTGACGGGGATGGGTGACGGGTGACAGTGACGGTGACAGTGACGGGTGACAGTGATGGGTGACAGTGACAGTGACGGTGACGGGTGACGGTGACGGGTGACAGTGACAGTGACGGGTGACAGTGATGGTGACAGTGACGGTGATGGGTGACGGGTGACAGTGACGGTGATGGGTGACGGGTGACAGTGACGGTGATGGGTGACGGGTGACAGTGACGGTGACAGTGACGGGTGACAGTGACGGTGACGGGTGACAGTGACAGTGACGGGTGACAGTGACGGTGATGGGTGACGGGTGACGGGTGACAGTGACGGTGACAGTGATGGGTGACAGTGACAGTGATGGTGACGGGTGACAGTGACGGGTGACAGTGATGGTGACAGTGATGGTGACAGTGATGGGTGACAGTGACAGTGATGGTGACGGGTGACAGTGACGGTGACAGTGATGGGTGACAGTGACAGTGATGGTGACAGTGATGATGACAGTGACGGTGATGGGTGACAGGTGACAGTGACGGTGACCGTGACAGTGACGGGTGACAGTGAGGGTGACGGGGATGGGTGACGGGTGACAGTGACGGTGACAGTGACGGGTGACAGTGATGGGTGACAGTGACAGTGACGGTGACGGGTGACGGTGACGGGTGACAGTGACAGTGACGGGTGACAGTGATGGTGACAGTGACGGTGATGGGTGACGGGTGACAGTGACGGTGATGGGTGACGGGTGACAGTGACGGTGATGGGTGACGGGTGACAGTGACGGTGACAGTGACGGGTGACAGTGACGGTGACGGGTGACAGTGACAGTGACGGGTGACAGTGACGGTGATGGGTGACGGGTGACGGGTGACAGTGACGGTGACAGTGACGGGTGACAGTGACGGTGATGGGTGACGGGTGACAGTGACGGGTGACAGTGAGGGTGACGGTGACGGGTGACAGTGACGGTGATGGGTGACGGTGACGGTGACAGTGACGGGTGACAGTGACGGTGACGGTGGGTGTAGCAGCGGAGCCGCTCTGACCTGGTGAAGCCCTCCTTGATGTAGTACAGCAGACACTCGGACATCAGCGGGTCTTCGTTCAGGTTGACCAGATGAGGCGTCTGCCCACAAACCACAATCGGCTGTCAGCTGACTTTCACCCGAAGCTCAAACTGTCAGTCGAACATCAACTCACTCCTTTAGGAGAGAAGACGCCCAGAGTCCCTCCGTCCTCCTTAATGGACACACCCATCTCTGCCAGGATGGACTCCCTAGGACCCAGAGAGACGGACAGAGACAGGAAGTCACACAGGTGTCTTTCAGCTCAGCAGAAACCAGTCCAGCTCTCCATGTGGACTCTCTGGGTAGAGATTCTCTCCTGGTTCAGGCTGGGTTCACACCGGACGGGTTCCTGCTGCGGTCCAAACACCGCAGCTGATCCATAGTCATTAAAATCAATGCTGTGTCTCACACCAGGCTGCTGTCCGGCTGCGGCCCGGCCGCGGTCCGGCCGGGGTCGGGCTGCAGTCCGGCTCCGGTCCGGTTGCGGTCCGGCTGCGGCCCGGCCGCGGTCCGGCTCCGGTCAGGATCCGGTCTGGCTGCGGTCTGGCTGGGGTCAGGCTCCGGTCCGGCTGCGGTCTGGCTGCGGTCAGGCTCCGGTCTGGCTGTGGTCTGGCTGTGGTCCGGCTGCAGTCTGGCTGCGGTCAGGCTCCGGTCTGGCTGCGGTCTGGCTGTGGTCCGGCTGCAGTCTGGCTGCGGTCAGGCTCCAGTCTGGCTGTGGTCTGGCTGTGGTCCGGCTGCAGTCTGGCTGCGGTCAGGCTCCGGTCAGGCTGTGGTCCGGCTGCAGTCTGGCTGCGGTCAGGCTCCGGTCAGGCTGTGGTCCGGCTGCAGTCTGGCTGCGGTCAGGCTCCAGTCTGGCTGTGGTCTGGCTGTGGTCCGGCTGCAGTCTGGCTGGGGTCAGGCTCCGGTCTGGCTGTGGTCCGGCTGCGGTCTGCCTGGGGTCAGGCTCCGGTCTGGCTGTGGTCCGGCTCCGGTCTGGCTGGGGTCAGGCTCCGGTCTGGCTGTGGTCCGGCTCCGGTCTGGCTGTGGTCCGGCTGTGGTCCGGCTGCGGTCTGGCTGTGGTCTGGCTGTGGTCTGGCTCCGGTCTGGCTCCGGTCTGGCTGCGGTCAGGCTCCGGTCTGGCTGTGGTCCGGCTGCGGTCTGGCTCCGGTCTGGCTCCGGTCTGGCTGTGGTCAGGCTCCGGTCTGGCTGTGGTCCGGCTGCGGTCCGGCTGCGGTCTGGCTGTGGTCTGGCTGTGGTCTGGCTGTGGTCTGGCTGCGGTCAGGCTCCGGTCCGGCTGCGGTCTGGCTGGGGTCAGGCTCCGGTCTGGCTGTGGTCCGGCTGCGGTCTGGCTGGGGTCAGGCTCCGGTCTGGCTGTGGTCCGGCTCCGGTCTGGCTGGGGTCAGGCTCCGGTCTGGCTGTGGTCCGGCTCCGGTCTGGCTGTGGTCCGGCTGCGGTCAGGCTCCGGTCCGGCTGCGGTCTGGCTGTGGTCCGGCTGCGGTCTGGCTGTGGTCTGGCTCCGGTCTGGCTCCGGTCTGGCTCCGGTCTGGCTGGGGTCAGGCTGCGGTCTGGCTGGGGTCAGGCTCTGGTCTGGCTGTGGTCCGGCTCCGGTCTGGCTGCGGTCTGGCTGGGGTCAGGCTCCGGTCTGGCTGTGGTCCAGCTGCGGTCTGGCTGTGGTCTGGCTGCGGTCTGGCTGTGGTCTGGCTCCGGTCTGGCTCCGGTCCGGCTGCGGTCTGGCTGGGGTCAGGCTCCGGTCTGGCTGTGGTCCGGCTGCGGTCTGGCTGTGGTCTGGCTCCGGTCTGGCTCCGGTCCGGCTGCGGTCTGGCTGGGGTCAGGCTCCGGTCTGGCTGTGGTCCGGCCGCGGAGCCCTTGTGGAGCTCTGGTAACTTTCCGCTATCATCCTATTTTTCCAAACCAGGAGCTCCACCTCTCAATCCAGACAGAAGCAGGTCGGTGCCGAAGGAAACGTGATATTTTTCCAAAATATGTGATTTCAAAATAAAATCTGTGTCGTGTTTTTTCCTTGACGTTCAACTTTTTTTTTTTACTTCTTCTGGTAGAAAACAGAACAAACAGTGATGTTGTCATGATACGCTTTAGAAGAATGAACGGTTTCTTCTTCTACTGCAGGAAAATCGAACGACTCCAAACAGCTCTCTGACCGGAGCAGCTCTGGGTTGCCAGGTTGGACGGGTTTCTGCCAAATCAAGCTTCTTTTTGAACATGTCGGGTGGGTTGCTGTCATTTTGCGTGCTGATGCGTTTTGAACAGAGATGGCGGTTTGGGCTGCTCTCCATTGAGCTCAACAGGTTCCATATTGATTAGGGGAGAACGTCGGATCTGGAAACCTCGTCCAGCGGACCGGAGACGCACCGGAGGCGGCGTGAGTCGCAGTGCGGCGGTGACTGCGGACCGGAGACGGACCGCAGCGGGACCGCATCCAGAGCGACGTCTCACCTCTCCAGACGGATGGACTCGGTCTTCCTCAGCTTCTCCTCCCAGGTCTCGTTCAGCTCGGCTATGATCTTCTCCGTTTCCTGGTGAAGACACAGCAGACGGACAGACGGACGGACGGCTAGTCCCCAGAGATCACCACAGAGGGTCAGCTGGTCAGGACTCTTCTCACCATCAGCCTCTCCGCTGCTTCCTCTTTGCTGATGGTCTCCGTGGTAACGCCCTCGTCTTCCTCTGTGTCGTCCGCCGGGTGATGAAGTTCAGCGGGCGGCCCGGCGCCAGGTTCGCCTCCTGTGGGGACAGACACACTGCGTCACCACGGCTGTTCCTACAGGCGGACTGTCGGCACCGCGGCGGAGCGTACCGTCGCCTGCAGGCGGGGGGCCCGCTCCAGGAGCCATCCCATTGGCTGTGACGGCCAACTGCAGGGGGGCGGGGCCCACATCCGACACGCCAGCAGGACACGTACTGCTGTTTTCTGGGGGTCACACACACACACACACACACACACACACTGTTTGAGTCTGATGGAGCGTACAGTCAGCGGTGTGTACAGTTAGTGGAGTTGGCGTTAGCGGAGCGCACAGTTAGCGGTGCGTACAGTTAGCAGTGTGTACAGTTAGTGGTGTGTTCAGTTCGCGGTGTGTACAGTTAGCTGAGCATACAGTTAGCAGAGCATACAGTCAGCGGAGTGTACAGTTAGCAGTGAGTACAGTTAGCAGAGTGCACAGTTAGCGGTGCGTACAGTTAGCAGAACGCACAGTTAGCAGAACGTACAGTTAGCGGTGTGTACAGTTAGCAGAGTATACAGTTAGCAGAGCGTACAGTTAGCAGAGCGCACAGTTAGCGGAGCGTACAGTTAGCGGTGTGTACAGTTAGCAGAGGATACAGTTAGCAGAGTATACAGTTAGCAGAGCGTACAGTTGGCAGGAGCGTACAGTTGGCAGAGTATAGCAGCGCGTACAGTTAGCGGTGTGTACAGTTAGCAGAGTATACAGTTAGCAGAGCGCACAGTTAGCGGAGCGTACAGTTAGCGGTGTGTACAGTTAGCAGAGTATACAGTTAGCAGAGCGCACAGTTAGCGGAGCGTACAGTTAGCGGTGTGTACAGTTAGCAGAGTATACAGTTAGCAGAGCGCACAGTTAGCTGAGCGTACAGTTAGCGGTGTGTACAGTTAGCAGAGTATACAGTTAGCAGAGCGCACAGTTAGCGGAGCGTACAGTTAGCGGTGTGTACAGTTAGAATAACGTACAGTTAGCGGTGTGTACAGTTAGCAGTGCATACAGTTAGCGGAGCATACAGTTAGCACAGCGTACTTTTAGCAGAGTGTACAGTTAGCGGTGCGTACAGCTAGCAGAGCGTACAGTTAGCAGAGCGTAGAGTTAGAATAACGTACAGTTAGCAGAGCGTACAGTTAGCGGAGGGTACAGTTAGAATAGCGTACAGTTAGCAGAGCGTACAGTTAGCGGTGCGTACAGTTAGCAGAGCGTACAGTTAGCAGAGCGTACAGTTAGCAGAGTATACAGTTAGCAGAGCGTACAGTTAGCGGTGCGTACAGTTAGAATAACGTACAGTTAGTGGTGCGTACAGTTAGTGGAGCGTACAGTTAGAATAACGTACAGTTAGCGGTGCGTACAGTTAGCGGAGCGTACAGTTAGCAGAGTATACAGTTAGCAGAGTATACAGTTAGCAGAGCGTACAGTTAGCGGTGTGTACAGTTAGCAGAGTATACAGTTAGCAGAGTATACAGTTAGCAGAGCGTACAGTTAGCGGAGCGTACAGTTGGCAGAGTATAGCAGAGCGTACAGTTAGCGGTGTGTACAGTTAGCAGAGTATACAGTTAGCAGAGCGCACAGTTAGAGGAGTGTACAGTTAGCGGTGTGTACAGTTAGCAGAGTATACAGTTAGCGGAGCGTACAGTTAGTGGTGTGTACAGTTAGCAGAGTATACAGTTAGCAGAGCGCACAGTTAGCGGAGCGTACAGTTAGCGGTGTGTACAGTTAGCAGAGTATACAGTTAGCAGAGCGTATAGTTAGCGGTGCGTACAGTTAGAATAACGTACAGTTAGCAGTGCATACAGTTAGCGGAGCATACAGTTAGCAGAGCGTACTTTTAGCAGAGTGTACAGTTAGCGGTGCGTACAGCTAGCAGAGCGTAGAGTTAGCAGAGCGTAGAGTTAGCGGTGCGTACAGTTAGCAGAGCGTACAGTTAGCGGAGCGTACAGTTAGAATAGCGTACAGTTAGCGGAGCGTACAGTTAGCAGAGCGTACAGTTAGCAGAGCGTACAGTTAGCAGAGTGTACAGTTAGCGGTGCGTACAGTTAGAATAATGTACAGTTAGCGGTGCGTACAGTTAGCGGAGCGTACAGTTAGCGGTGCGTACAGTTAGAATAACGTACAGTTAGTGGTGCGTACAGTTAGCGGAGCGTACAGTTAGAATAACGTACAGTTAGCGGTGCGTACAGTTAGCGGAGCGTACAGTTAGCGGTGCGTACAGTTAGCAGAGTATACAGTTAGCAGAGCGTACAGTTAGCAGAGCGTACAGTTAGCGGTGCGTACAGTTAGCAGAGCGTACAGTTAGCAGAGTGTACAGTTAGAGGTGCGTACAGTTAGAATAACGTACAGTTAGTGGTGCGTACAGTTAGCGGAGCGTACAGTTAGAATAACGTACAGTTAGCGGTGCGTACAGTTAGCGGAGCGTACAGTTAGCGGAGCGTACAGTTAGAATAACGTACAGTTAGCGGTGCGTACAGTTAGCGGAGCGTACAGTTAGCGGAGCGTACAGTTAGCGGTGCGTACAGTTAGCAGAGCATACAGTTAGCGGTGCGTACAGTTAGAATAACGTACAGTTAGCGGTGCGTACAGTTAGAATAACGTACAGTTAGCGGTGCGTACAGTTTGCGGAGCGTACAGTTAGCGGAGCGTACAGTTAGCGGTGCGTACAGTTAGAATAACGTACAGTTAGCGGTGCGTACAGTTTGCGGAGCGTACAGTTAGTGGTGCGTACAGTTTGCGGAGCGTACAGTTAGAATAACGTACAGTTAGCGGTGCGTACAGTTAGCGGAGCGTACAGTTAGCGGAGCGTACAGTTAGAATAACGTACAGTTAGCGGTGCGTACAGTTAGCGGAGCGTACAGTTAGCGGAGCGTACAGTTAGCGGTGCGTACAGTTAGCAGAGCGTACAGTTAGCGGTGCGTACAGTTAGAATAACGTACAGTTAGCGGTGCGTACAGTTTGCGGAGCGTACAGTTAGCGGTGCGTACAGTTAGAATAACGTACAGTTAGCGGTGCGTACAGTTTGCGGAGCGTACAGTTAGCGGAGCGTACAGTTAGCGGTGCGTACAGTTAGCAGAGCGTACAGTTAGCGGTGCGTACAGTTAGAATAACGTACAGTTAGCGGTGCGTACAGTTTGCGGAGCGTACAGTTAGCGGTGCGTACAGTTAGAATAACGTACAGTTAGCGGAGCGTACAGTTAGAATAACGTACAGTTAGCGGAGCGTACAGTTAGCGGAGCGTACCGGTGTTGGTGTGCAGCAGCTCCTGCAGGCCCTGGGAGAACAGCAGGTTCCGGAGCCGTTCCACTTCGGCCTTCAGCTCCCGGATCAGTTTGGCGTTGGGGTCTTCGTTGATGATGGCGTTGCAGCGGATCTGTTTGGCGCGGTCGGCATACCTGTAGCCACCAGGCGGCCATGTTAGTCCTGGCGCCCCACCCCCCCATGCAGCCCCGCCCCCAGGACACACCTCAGTGTGCTCAGAGTTTCTTCATAGTTGATGTCAGCTGGACTCAGAGCGGCGATCATCGCTGTTCGAGAGTTTCCTCCTGAAAAACACATAATGTCAATCCCCTGTGGCCCCTCCCCTGCTCCTCCCCCTGTGCCCCCCATGATCCCTCCCCCGGTGGCTCCGCCCCCTGCGGCCCCGCCCCCATACCCAGGTTCTCCTTCAGCAGCCAGGTGAGGACGGAGTCTCTGTAGGGGATGAAGTCGCTCCTCCTCTTCTTGCTGCTCTGCTGCGGAGGACACACACTCGCTCAGTTCCACAGCTGATCAGCTGATCTGAGGTTGCTGGTTCCACGCCCCGCCGCGCCCGCCTACCATCTCCGCCAGTGCCGAGATCACCTTCCCCAATGTGGTGAGGGACTTGTTGATGTTGGCTCCTTCCTGCATCAAGTGAGAGCGGAACGGCGTTCAGAGAGAGAGCAGAACGTCTGGGGGGGGGGGGGCGGGGGGAAGGGCCGGGGGGAAGGGCCGGGGGGAAGGGCGGGGGTGGGGGGGGCCGGGGGGAAGGGCCGGGGGGGGCGGACCTTCAGCCGGGTTCCTCTGGCTCCAGAAGAGTCTGCTCGTTCACTGCCGGCCAGGTCCACCAGGCTCACCTTACTGACCTGCAACACCAGAGGTCAAAGACTGGGCACACACACACACACACACACAGAGACACACACACACACACACACACACACACACACACACACACACACACACACACACACACACACCTTCTCCGTGTCCAGGCCCGTCAGCTGGTCGCGGCGTTTCTGAGTGAAGACGATGGTGAAGACGGCGTGGGACCGGGACGACGTCTCGTTCATGTTGGTGGCCGCGACCGTCCTGAAAGCAGAACCAGAACCGGAACCGACCCGCTTCAGAACGTGGAGTCCAACGCGGACTCTGGGTTTCCCAGAATGCACCGCTCAGCTCTCACCGAGCCTTGTTGCCGGCGTCCATCAGGTCCCGGATGTCGGGGAAGCCGGTCACGGCCAGTTTGGACAGGTCCTCCACGTACGGGCCCAGGATGGGGTGCTCCCGGACCCGCAGCGTCCCCTGGGACTTCGGGTTCAGCAGGTCCCGGACCCGCTCACAGTAGATCTCCATGTAGGACACCTGCCAGAGGACCAGTGGGGGGTCAGCACTCAGTCTCAACCAGTCTCATCAGAACCTCCCAGTCCCATCAGAACCAACCAGTCCCATCAGAACCAACCGGGGACCCATCAGAACCAACCAGTCCCATCAGAACCAACCGGGGTCCCATCAGAACCAACCAGTCTCATCAGAACCAACCAGTCCCATCAGAACCAACCAGGGACCCATCAGAACCAACCAGTCTCATCAGAACCTCCCAGTCCCATCAGAACCAACCAGTCTCATCAGAACCTCCCAGTCCCATCAGAACCAACCAGTCTCATCAGAACCTCCCAGTCCCATCAGAACCAACCAGTCTCATCAGAACCTCCCAGTCCCATCAGAACCAACCAGTCCCATTATAACCAACCAGTCCCATCAGAACCAACCAGTCCCATCAGAACCAACCAGGGACCCATCAGAACCAACCAGTCCCATCAGAACCAACCAGGGACCCATCAGAACCAACCAGTCTCATCAGAACCTCCCAGTCCCATCAGAACCAACCAGTCCCATTATAACCAACCAGTCCCATCAGAACCAACCAGGGACCCATCAGAACCAACCAGTCCCATCAGAACCAACCAGTCCCATCAGAACCAATCAGTCCCATTATAACCAACCAGTCTCATCAGAACCAACCAGTCCCATCAGAACCAACCAGGGACCCATCAGAACCAACCAGTCCCATCAGAACCAACCAGTCCCATCAGAACCAACCAGTCTCATCAGAACCTCCCAGTCCCATCAGAACCAACCAGTCCCATTATAACCAACCAGTCCCATCAGAACCAACCAGTCCCATCAGAACCAACCAGGGACCCATCAGAACCAACCAGTCCCATCAGAACCAACCAGGGACCCATCAGAACCAACCAGTCTCATCAGAACCTCCCAGTCCCATCAGAACCAACCAGTCCCATTATAACCAACCAGTCCCATCAGAACCAACCAGTCTCATCAGAACCAACCAGGGACCTATCAGAACCAACCAGTCCCATCAGAACCAACCAGGGACCCATCAGAACCAACCAGTCCCATCAGAACCAACCAGGGACCCATCAGAACCAACCAGTCTCATCAGAACCTCCCAGTCCCATCAGAACCAACCAGTCCCATTATAACCAACCAGTCTCATCAGAACCAACCAGGGACCCATCAGAACCAACCAGTCCCATCAGAACCAACCAGGGACCCATCAGAACCAACCAGTCCCATCAGAACCTCCGAGTCCCATCAGAACCAACCAGTCCCATCAGAACCAACCAGTCCCATCAGAACCAACCAGGGACCCATCAGAACCAACCAGTCCCATCAGAACCAACCAGGGACCCATCAGAACCAACCAGTCTCATCAGAACCAACCAGTCCCATTATAACCAACCAGTCTCATCAGAACCAACCAGTCCCATCAGAACCAACCAGTCCCATCAGAACCAACCGGGGTCCCATCAGAACCAACCAGTCTCATCAGAACCTCCCAGTCCCATCAGAACCAACCAGTCCCATTATAACCAACCAGTCTCATCAGAACCAACCAGTCCCATCAGAACCAACCAGTCCCATCAGAACCAACCAGGGACCCATCAGAACCAACCAGGGACCCATCAGAACCAACCAGGGACCCATCAGAACCAACCAGGGACTTATCAGAACCAAACAGAACAGCTAAAATGGATTAGAAGAAGATGAGAACCCACCAGAACCGGTCAGAGCGAGGCAGACTTACCTCCACAGAGTAGGTGAGGTCCGGGTCGCGGTTCTCCCCGGTTCTCTGGAACAGGTCCTCACAGAGCTGAAGCAGACACACAGACAGAGGGTCAGAAAGGGGGGCGGGCCAGCACACCGGGTCCAGAAGGAAGTACCAGACCTGTGGGATGATCCCTTCCTGTCCCGGTTCCTGTTTGCCCATCATGGTGTAGCTCTTCCCCGCCCCGGTCTGGCCGTACGCAAAGATGCACACGTTGTACCCTGAAACGGCAACAGGCGGAAGAACAGTGTGACGGGGGTGACAGGGGACCCCGGAAACCAGGACCACCGTGAACCAGGTCCCCAGAAACCAGGACCACCGTGAACCAGGTCCCCAGAAACCAGGACCACCGTGAACCAGGTCAGGACCAGGTCCACTGTGAACCAGTACCCTCCACAACCCAGAACCACTGTGAACCAGTTCCCCAGAAACCAGGACCAGAGTGAACCAGGACCTGGTCTCTCTCTCGTCATGATGTGATTTTACTTGGACGGAGAATCGAGGCGTAAGAATTTGTCTCTATCTTTTTTTGTATTCAAGATACTGGAGTTACTCGAGTAATAGTTTCAGCCCGACCTCTGACCTCTGAACCCTGATCTCCCCTGGCATTAGCTCGGGTTCTGGGGTAACAGGATCACAGTTGGGGATCCAGACGTGGATCCAGATGTGGTTCTGGTCTTCATCTTGCTTTAACATTTGTGTTTAACAGCCGGTTCAGAGCGGTTCAGACCGGTTCAGACCGGTTCAGAGCGGTTCAGAGCGGTTCAGAGCGGTTCAGAGCGGTTCAGAGCGGTTCAGAGCGGTTCAGAGCGGTTCAGAGCGGTTCAGAGCGGTTCAGAGCGGTTCAGAGCGGTTCAGAGCGGTTCAGAGCGGTTCAGAGCGGTTCAGAGCGATTCAGAGCGGTTCAGACCGGAATACAGCACAGCGTCAGCGGTGGATGAAGTGAGGTTTGGCTCCGCCCCCTCACGACCCAAACATAAAAAAACCCGTCTATAAAGTTTAAAGTTAAATGATGATGAACCAATGAGGGTCAGCCTGAAGCTCCGGGGAGGCGGGGCTTAGCAGCCATTCAGCCAATCACAGATCCACATGAAGACGTACTGGTGCCTGTCTGGTACCAGTCAGATCTGGTCCAGTATGAACAGGACCAGCAGACCTGGTCCAGCAGGAACAGGACCAGCAGACCTGGTCCAGTAGGAACAGGACCAGCAGACCTGGTCCAGTAGGAACAGGACCAGCAGACCTGGTCCAGTAGGAACAGAACCAGCAGACCTGGTCCAGTAGGAACAGGACCAGCAGACCTGGTCCAGTAGGAACAGAACCAGCAGACCTGGTCCAGTAGGAACAGGACCAGCAGACCTGGTCCAGTAGGAACAGAACCAGCAGACCTGGTCCAGTAGGAACAGGACCAGCAGACCTGGTCCAGTAGGAACAGAACCAGCAGACCTGGTCCAGTAGGAACAGGACCAGCAGACCTGGTCCAGCAGGAACAGGACCAGCAGACCTGGTCCAGTAGGAACAGGACCAGCAGACCTGGTCCAGTAGGAACAGGACCAGCAGACCTGGTCCAGCAGGAACAGGACCAGCAGACCTGGTCCAGTAGGAACAGGACCAGCAGACCTGGTCCAGTAGGAACAGGACCAGCAGACCTGGTCCAGCAGGAACAGGGACTCTGACCTTCGAAGGCGTGCAGCAGCATCTCCTCCCCGATGTCCTTGTAGACCTGCTGCTGGGAGGCGAAGCTGGAGTCGTCCTGAAACACACACTCCAGTTAGTGGCATGTGTGTGTGTGTGTGTGTGTGTGTGTGTGTGTGTGTGTGTGCTCACCGGGGTGTGTGACCAGTACGAGTGGTCAAAGGTGAAATTCTTCGCTCCATCTTTAGTCTGTTTGGGGTTCAAGATACCTGCAGACCAGAGACCAGAGACCAGAGACAGGTCAGTGGACAGGACACTGGACAGGACACTGGGGGGACAGGCTGGGTGGAGGCTGGGTGGAGGCTGGGGGGAGGCTGGGTGGAGGCTGGGTGGAGGCTGGGGGGAGGCTGGGTGGAGCTGCACTGGACCTGCAGCCATGGAGACCTGCTGGAAGCCTCTGGGAGGTCCCGGACTGTGAGGGACTGGATCAGTGAGACAGAGCCCTCTAGTGGTGGGAGAGCGCCACTGAACACTGACCTCTGATGTCATGGAACCAGCTGCAGGTTAGTCCTGTTTAGACCTAGACCAGGACTAACCTGTTTAGACCTAGACCAGGACTAACCTGTTTAGACCTAGACCAGGACTAACCTGTTTAGACCTAGACCAGGACTAACCTGGTTAGACCTGTAGTCAGGTGAAGTGAGGGTGTCCACCGAGACACAGTCAGACCTCCACTCAGTGTGTTGCTGCAGTGTGTTGTTGCAGTGTGTTGCTGCAGTGTGTTGCTGCAGTGTGTTGTTGCACTTTGTTGCAGTGTGTTGCTGCAGTGTGTTGCTGCAGTGTGTTGCTGCAGTGTGTTGTTGCAGTGTGTTGCTGCAGTGTGTTGCTGCAGTGTGTTGCTGCAGTGTGTTGCTGCAGTGTGTTGCTGCAGTGTGTTGTTGCACTTTGTTGCAGTGTGTTGCTGCAGTGTGTTGCTGCAGTGTGTTGCTGCAGTGTGTTGTTGCAGTGTGTTGCTGCAGTGTGTTGCTGCAGTGTGTTGCTGCAGTGTGTTGTTGCAGTGTGTTGCTGCAGAGTGTTGCTGCAGTGTGTTGTTGCAGTGTGTTGCTGCAGTGTGTTGTTGCAGTGTGTTGTTGCAGTGTTGTTGCAGTGTGTTGTTGCAGTGTGTTGTTGCAGTGTGTTGCTGCAGTGTGTTGTTGCAGTGTTGTTGCAGTGTGTTGTTGCAGTGTGTTGTTGCAGTGTGTTGCTGTAGTGTGTTGTTGCAGTGTGTTGTTGCAGTGTGTTGTTGCAGTGTGTTGTTGCAGTGTGTTGCTGCAGTGTGTTGTTGCAGTGTGTTGTTGCAGTGTGTTGTTGCAGTGTGTTGCTGCAGTGTGTTGTTGCAGTGTGTTGCTGCAGTGTGTTGCTGCAGTGTGTTGTTGCAGTGTGTTGCTGCAGTGTGTTGCTGCAGTGTGTTGTTGCAGTGTGTTGTTGCAGTGTTGTTGCAGTGTGTTGTTGCAGTGTGTTGTTGCAGTGTGTTGCTGTAGTGTGTTGTTGCAGTGTTGTTGCAGTGTGTTGTTGCAGTGTGTTGTTGCAGTGTGTTGCTGCAGTGTGTTGTTGCAGTGTGTTGTTGCAGTGTGTTGTTGCAGTGTGTTGCTGTAGTGTGTTGTTGCAGTGTTGTTGCAGTGTGTTGTTGCAGTGTGTTGCTGCAGTGTGTTGCTGCAGTGTGTTGTTGCACTGTGTTGCTGCAGTGTGTTGTTGCAGTGTTGTTGCAGTGTGTTGTTGCAGTGTGTTGTTGCAGTGTGTTGCTGCAGTGTGTTGCAGTGTGTTGTTGCAGTGTGTTGCTGCAGTGTGTTGCAGTGTGTTGTTGCAGTGTGTTGCTGCAGTGTGTTGCTGCAGTGTGTTGTTGCAGTGTGTTGTTGCAGTGTGTTGCTGCAGTGTGTTGCTGCAGTGTGTTGCAGTGTGTTGTTGCAGTGTGTTGTTGCAGTGTGTTGTTGCAGTGTGTTGCTGCAGTGTGTTGCAGTGTGTTGTTGCAGTGTGTTGCTGCAGTGTGTTGCTGCAGTGTGTTGCAGTGTGTTGTTGCAGTGTGTTGCTGCAGTGTGTTGCTGCAGTGTGTTGTTGCAGTGTGTTGTTGCAGTGTGTTGCTGCAGTGTGTTGCTGCAGTGTGTTGCAGTGTGTTGTTGCAGTGTGTTGCTGCAGTGTGTTGCTGCAGTGTGTTGCTGCAGTGTGTTGCAGTGTGTTGTTGCAGTGTGTTGCTGCAGTGTGTTGCTGCAGTGTGTTGCAGTGTGTTGCTGCAGTGTGTTGCAGTGTGTTGTTGCAGTGTGTTGCTGCAGTGTGTTGCTGCAGTGTGTTGCTGCAGTGTGTTGCTGCAGTGTGTTGTTGCAGTGTGTTGTTGCAGTGTGTTGCTGCAGTGTGTTGTTGCAGTGTGTTGCTGCAGTGTGTTGTTGCAGTGTGTTGTTGCAGTGTGTTGTTGCAGTGTGTTGTTGCAGTGTGTTGCTGTAGTGTGTTGTTGCAGTGTTGTTGCAGTGTGTTGTTGCAGTGTGTTGTTGCAGTGTGTTGTTGCAGTGTGTTGCTGTAGTGTGTTGTTGCAGTGTTGTTGCAGTGTGTTGTTGCAGTGTGTTGTTGCAGTGTGTTGCTGCAGTGTGTTGCTGCAGTGTGTTGCAGTGTGTTGTTGCAGTGTGTTGCTGCAGTGTGTTGCTGCAGTGTGTTGCAGTGTGTTGTTGCAGTGTGTTGCTGCAGTGTGTTGCTGCAGTGTGTTGCAGTGTGTTGTTGCAGTGTGTTGCTGCAGTGTGTTGCAGTGTGTTGTTGCAGTGTGTTGCTGCAGTGTGTTGCTGCAGTGTGTTGCTGCAGTGTGTTGTTGCAGTGTGTTGTTGCAGTGTGTTGTTGCAGTGTGTTGCTGCAGTGTGTTGTTGCAGTGTTGTTGCAGTGTGTTGTTGCAGTGTGTTGTTGCAGTGTGTTGTTGCAGTGTGTTGCTGTAGTGTGTTGTTGCAGTGTTGTTGCAGTGTGTTGTTGCAGTGTGTTGTTGCAGTGTGTTGCTGCAGTGTGTTGCTGCAGTGTGTTGCAGTGTGTTGTTGCAGTGTGTTGCTGCAGTGTGTTGCTGCAGTGTGTTGCAGTGTGTTGTTGCAGTGTGTTGCTGCAGTGTGTTGCTGCAGTGTGTTGCAGTGTGTTGTTGCAGTGTGTTGCTGCAGTGTGTTGCTGCAGTGTGTTGCAGTGTGTTGCTGCAGTGTGTTGCAGTGTGTTGTTGCAGTGTGTTGCTGCAGTGTGTTGCTGCAGTGTGTTGCAGTGTGTTGTTGCAGTGTGTTGCTGCAGTGTGTTGCAGTGTGTTGTTGCAGTGTGTTGCTGCAGTGTGTTGCTGCAGTGTGTTGCTGCAGTGTGTTGCAGTGTGTTGTTGCAGTGTGTTGCAGTGTGTTGTTGCAGTGTGTTGCTGCAGTGTGTTGCTGCAGTGTGTTGCAGTGTGTTGTTGCAGTGTGTTGCTGCAGTGTGTTGCAGTGTGTTGTTGCAGTGTGTTGTTGCAGTGTGTTGCTGCAGTGTGTTGCAGTGTGTTGTTGCAGTGTGTTGCAGTGTGTTGTTGCAGTGTGTTGCTGCAGTGTGTTGCTGCAGTGTGTTGCTGCAGTGTGTTGCAATGTGTTGTTGCAGTGTGTTGCAGTGTGTTGCAGTGTGTTGTTGCAGTGTGTTGCAGTGTGTTGCTGCAGTGTGTTGTTGCAGTGTGTTGCAGTGTGTTGCAGTGTGTTGTTGCAGTGTGTTGCTGCAGTGTGTTGCAGTGTGTTGCTGCAGTGTGTTGCAGTGTGTTGCAGTGTGTTGTTGCAGTGTGTTGCTGCAGTGTGTTGCAGTGTGTTGTTGCAGTGTGTTGCAGTGTGTTGCTGCAGTGTGTTGCAGTGTGTTGTTGCAGTGTGTTGCAGTGTGTTGTTGCAGTGTGTTGCTGCAGTGTGTTGCAGTGTGTTGTTGCAGTGTGTTGCAGTGTGTTGTTGCAGTGTGTTGCAGTGTGTTGTTGCAGTGTGTTGCTGCAGTGTGTTGCAGTGTGTTGCTGCAGTGTGTTGCTGCCGTGTGTTGCAGTGTGTTGTTGCAGTGTGCGTCTTACTCGTTGTGTTTCCTCTCATCTGGATCACACATCTGGAGTTGTGCGTCGTCTCTCTGGAGTTGAACGGTCGAACTCGAACCGCCACCTTCACCGAGGCAGCAGCCATGTTTAGCTCCGCCCACCTGAGGACAGCCAATCACAGCAGTGAAACGCTGATCGTCATCACAACATCACATCACATCATCTTCCTCCTCCTCCTCCTCCTCCTGTTCTTCCTCTTCCTCCTCTTCCTCCTCCTCCTCCTCCTCCTGTTCTTCCTCTTCCTCCTCCTCCTCCTCTTCCTCCTCCTCCTCTTCCTCCTGTTCTTCCTCCTCCTCCTCATCCTCCTCCTCATCCTCCTCCCCCTCTTCCTGTTCCTCCTGTTCTTCCTCTTCCTCCTCCTCCTCTTCATGGTCCTCCTGTTCTTCTTCCTCCTCCTCCTCCTCCTCCTCTTCATGGTCCTCCTGTTCTTCTTCCTCCTCCTCCTCTTCTTCCTCCTCCAAGACGTTCCAGGAGGTGGGGGGGGGGGCGCAGAGCCCGTCCTCCAGTCGGACCTGCTCGTCCTGTGTTGTTTGTTTTCCACCTGAAACACCTGGAAGCTTCTCGTCCAATCAGAACACAGCAGCACACACCTCCCATGTGGAGGCCTCTGGAGGAATGTGACAATGAATGCTCTTCATACCACACACACACACACACACACACACACACACACACACACACACACACACACACCACACACACACACACACACACACACACACACACACACACACACACACACACACACACACACACACACACACACACACACACACACACACACACACACACAGCTGTTTGAGGACCCTGGGACTAACTTTAGCTGAGAGGACGTGTCTCGGTGTCTCATTGTCACAGTGTGTCTCAGTGTGTCTCAGTGCGTCTCAGTGCGTCTCAGTGCGTCTCAGTGTCTCAGTGTCTCAGTGTTTCTGTCTCAGTGTCTCGGTGTCTCGGTGTCTCGGTGTCTCAGTGTCTCAGTGTCTCAGTGTCTCAGTGTTTCTGTCTCAGTGTTTCAGTGTCTCGGTGTCTCGGTGTCTCGGTGTCTCAGTGTGTCTCAGTGTGTCTCAGTGTGTCTCAGTGTGTCTCGGTGTCTCGGTGTCTCAGTGTGTCTCAGTGTGTCTCAGTGTGTCTCGGTGTCTCAGTGTCTCAGTGTTTCTGTCTCAGTGTCTCGGTGTCTCGGTGTCTCGGTGTCTCAGTGTCTCAGTGTCTCAGTGTCTCAGTGTTTCTGTCTCAGTGTTTCAGTGTCTCGGTGTCTCGGTGTCTCGGTGTCTCAGTGTGTCTCAGTGTGTCTCAGTGTGTCTCAGTGTGTCTCAGTGTGTCTCGGTGTCTCGGTGTCTCGGTGTCTCGGTGTCTCAGTGTCTCAGTGTTTCTGTCTCAGTGTTTCAGTGTTTCAGTGTCTCAGTGTCTCAGTGTTTCAGTGTCTTGGTGTCTCAGTGTCTCAGTGTGTCTCAGTGTGTCTCAGTGTCTCTGTCTCAGTGTTTCAGTGTCTCGGTGTCTCGGTGTCTCGGTGTCTCAGTGTTTCAGTGTCTTGGTGTCTCAGTGTCTCAGTGTCTCAGTGTGTCTCAGTGTCTCGGTGTCTCGGTGTCTCGGTGTCTCAGTGTGTCTCAGTGTCTCAGTGTCTCAGTGTCTTAGTGTCTCAGTGTCTCGGTGTCTCAGTGTGTCTCAGTGTCTCCCTCGCTGTGGGACACTGTGGACGTCAGCTGCTTTCAACAAAGACTCACAGGTTTCTGTCGTCTCGTCCCCGCTGTGGTCAACCTGTCTGTCTGTTCCCGACCGTCTCCGGACCGTCTCCGGACCACCGCCTGTTCCAGACTGGTTCTGGACTAGTTCCAGACTAGTTCTGCAGCTGGACCGCCGCCCGGTCCAGACTGGTTCTGGACTAGTTCCAGACTAGTTCTGCAGCTGGACCACCGCCTGTTCCAGACTGGTTCTGGACTAGTTCCAGACTAGTTCTGCAGCTGGACCACCGCCTGTTCCAGACTGGTTCTGGACTAGTTCCAGACTGGTTCTGCAGCTGGACCGCCGCCCGGTCCAGACTGGTTCTGGACTAGTTCCAGACTAGTTCTGCAGCTGGACCGCCGCCCGGTCCAGACTGGTTCTGGACTAGTTCCAGACTGGTTCTGCAGCTGACCGTCAGGTAACCGGGGACGGTCTTTCAGATTAACGGCGACTCGGGTGAAACGGCCAGAGCTCCGCCTCTCATCCCGGTAAACACAGAGCTGGAAGCACCGACGGTCTGTTACAGTCAAGAACAGCCCACAGACCAGCAACACCTCCAGCCAGACCACAACAGTACACACACACACACGCACACACACACACACACACGAGAGAGTAGCGCAGAACAGACGTTTCTGCTGTTTGAGACCCGAACTGCTGGACGAGCAAATACAGGAAAGAAAGGAGTGAAGCCAGCCAATCACAGCCCAGGACTGGTCCAGCTCCAACACCTGAGAAGGAAGCCAGCCAATCACAGCCCAGGACTGGTCCAGCTCCAACACCTGAGAAGGAAGCCAGCCAATCACAGCCCAGGACTGATCCAGCTCCAACACCTGAGAAGGAAGCCAGCCAATCACAGCCCAGGACTGATCCAGCTCCGAACCCCTCTCAGCCTCACTGGTGGTGTCCAGCAGAAGGGACAGGAGGGGACAGGAAGGGGACAGAAGGGGACAGGAGGGGGACAGGAGGGGACAGGAGGGGACAGGAAGGGGACAGAAGGGGACAGAAGGGGACAGAAGGGGGACAGGAAGGGGACAGAAGGGGACAGGAGGGGGACAGGAAGGGACAGGAGGGGGCAGCAAGGGACAGCAAGGGACAGGAAGGGACAGGAAGGGACAGGAGGGGACAGGAGCAGAACAGCTGGTGGAGGATCTGGTGGAGCATCTGGTGGAGGATCTGGTGGAGGAGTTGGTGGAGGATCTGATCGAGCATCTGGTGGAGGATCTGGTGGAGCATCTGGTGGAGGATCTGGTGGAGGAGTTGGTGGAGGATCTGGTGGAGCATCTGGTAGAGGATCTGGTGGAGCATCTGGTGGAGGATCTGGTGGAGGAGTTGGTGGAGGATCTGGTGGAGCATCTGGTGGAGGATCCGGTGGAGCATCTGGTGGAGCATCTGGTGGAGGATCCGGTGGAGCATCTGGTGGAGCATCTGGTGGAGCATCTGGTGGAGGATCTGGTGGAGGAGTTGGTGGAGGATCTGGTGGAGCATCTGGTAGAGGATCTGGTGGAGGATCTGGTGGAGGATCTGGTGGAGGATCTGGTGGAGGCGGAGCTGCAGCTGTCTGGACCAGGTGTAGCGTCCGTCCCTCCGTCAGCTCAGAGCAGCTCTCCAGTCGTCACTGATCACCGGCTGCCAGCTGTTGCCACGGTAACGCCTCCAGGACCCAAAAGCCTGCAGCAGGGTGTCCGCCGAAAACGCTGACCATTGTCATTGCGTCCCGACTGACGCCGGACCGTCGTCCCGTCCCAACTGACGCCGGACTGTCGTCCCGTCCCGACTGACGCCGGACCGTCAACTCGTACCGACTGACGCCGGACTGTCGACTCGTCCCGACTGACGCCGGACCGTCAACTCGTCCCGACTGACGCCGGACCGTCAACTCGTACCGACTGACGCCGGACTGTCGACGCGTCCCGACTGACGCCGGACCGTTGTCCCGACTAACGCCGGACCGTCGAGTCATCCTGACTGACGCCGGACCGTCGTCTCGTCCCGACTGACGCCGGACCGTCGTCCCGTCCCGACTGACGCCGGACCGTCGTCCCGTCCCGACTGACACCGGACCCTCGTCCCGTCCCGACTGACGCCGGACCGTCGTCTCGTCCCGACTGACGCCGGACCGTCGTCCCGTCCCGACTGATGCCGGACCGTCGTCCCGTCCCGACTGACGCCGGACCGTCGTCCCGTCCCGACTCACGCCGGACCGTCGTCCCGTCCCGACTGACGCCGGACCGTCGTCCAGTCCCGACTCACGCCGGACCGTCGACTCCTCCCGACTGACGCCGGACCGTCGACTCCTCCCGACTGACGCCGGACCGTCGTCCCGTCCCGACTGACGCCGGACCGTCGACTCGTACCGACTGACGCCGGACTGTCGACTCGTCCCGACTGACGCCGGACCGTCGACTCGTCCCGACTGACGCCGGACCGTCGTCCCGACTGACGCCGGACCGTCGTCCCGACTGACGCCGGACCGTCGTCTCGTCCCGACTGACGCCGGAGCGTCGTCCCGTCCCGACTGACGCCGGACCGTCGTCCCGTCCCGACTGACACCGGACCGTCGACACATCCCGACTGATGCCGGACCGTTGTCCCGTCCCGACTAACGCCGGACCGTCAACTTGTCCCGACTGACGCCGGACTGTCGTCCCGACTGACGCCGGACCGTCGAGTCATCCTGACTGACGCCGAACCTTCGACTCGTCCCGACTGACGCCGAACCGTCGACTCGTCCCGACTGACGCCGAACCGTCATCCCGTCCCGACTGACGCCGGAGAGTCGACTCGTCCCGACTGACTCCGAACCGTCGACTCGTCCCGACTGACGCCGGACCGTCAACTCGTACCGACTGACGCCGGACCGTCAACTCGTCCCGACTGACACCGGACCGTTGACTCATCCTGACTAACGCCGGACCGTCGACCCGTCCCGACTAACGCCGGACCGTCGACTCATCCCGACTGATGCCGGACCATCGTCCCGTCCCGATTAACGCCGGACCGTCTACTCGTCCCGACTGACGCCCGACCGTCGACTCATCCCGACTGACGCCGGACCGTCTACTCGTCCCGACTGACGCCGGACCGTCGACTCGTCCCGACTGACGCCGGACCGTCGTCTCGTCCCGACTGACGCCGGACCGTCGTCCCGTCCCGACTGACGCCGCACCGTCGATTCATCCCGACTGACGCCGGATCGTCGTCCCGTCCCGACGGACGAGGGACCGTCGTCCCGTCCCGACTGACGCCAGACTGTCGTCCCAACTGGACTCCGGCTGGACTCCGGCTGGACTCCGGCTGGACCCCTGCTGGACCCCGGCTGGACCCCGGCTGGACTCCGGCTGGACCGCGGCTGGACTCCGGCTGGACCCCTGCTGCGCTCCGGCTGGACTCCGGCTGGACTCCAGCTGGACTCCATTCTACAAGGTCTGGGCTGGGACGGGGACGCGTTGTCCATCTGAACCTTTGTCCTGCTCCACTTTATTGATCACAATAATGAACTCAGGACTTTGGAGAAGCAGTGCATCATGGGACAGGGTCTAGCTGCCCTGTCCTCCCTGGAGTCCTCTCCAGAATCCACGTTCCTCATGAAAACAGAACCAGCTGTTGGTCACGTGCAGACAGAGGTGAGGAAGAGGAGCAGACGGAGGTGAGGAAGAGGAGCGGACGGAGGTGAGGAAGAGGAGCGGACGGAGGATCAGCTCTGACCGGATCCCGGCGCGGCGTCTCACCTTAAGACCGACCGGAGGCTCGTGCAGGCCGCTGCGGTCACTCTCTCATCTCCGGAGGGCTGAACGACCGAGGCTGGGACTGGCTCCGGCTCCGGCTCCGGGTCCGGGTCCGGGTCCGGGCAGCGGCTCGCCCGTCCCAACTTTTCTGAAGGGTGACGTCACCGTCCGGTAACGGTGAGCGGAGGTGAGGCGGAGGCCCGCCGGGCACGCCGCTGCTTCGGCTCGGTAATCCGCCGCTCTGACCGGCTGCCGGCGGCGGGGGGGCGGCGGGATCCACCGGGCGACCCGACGGGACTGGGAGCTGGAGCGGGAAACCGGGACAGACCCGAGAGAAGGAAGAGCGGGGGGGGGGACAGGCTGGCCGGTGGCCTGGCCGCGCGGCTGCTGACTGCGTGAGAGCGGGCGCGTCCCCGTGGTCAGGGCCGCGCCGCTCCGCCCTGAGGCGCGCTCCCGAAACAAAACCCTCACATGACACACAGACAGAAGTCTCACTCCGAGATAAATTCCACGGACAGAAGTCTCACTCTGAGATCAATTATAGAGACAGAAGTCTCACTCTGAGATCAATTACAGAGACAGAAGTCTCACTCTGAGATCAATTATAGAGACAGAAGTCTCACTCTGAGATCAATTATAGAGACAGAAGTCTCACTCTGAGATCAATTACAGAGACAGAAGTCTCACTCCGAGATAAATTATAGAGACAGAAGTCTCACTCTGAGATCAATTATAGAGACAGAAGTCTCACTCTGAGATCAATCATAGAGACAGAAGTCTCACTCTGAGATCAGTTATAGAGACAGAAGTCTCACTCTGAGATCAATCATAGAGACAGAAGTCTCACTCCGAGATCAATTATAGAGACAGAAGTCTCACTCCGAGATCAATTATAGAGACAGAAGTCTCACTCTGAGATCAATTATAGAGACAGAAGTCTCACTCTGAGATCAATCATAGAGACAGAAGTCTCACTCCGAGATCAATCATAGAGACAGAAGTCTCACTCTGAGATCAGTTATAGAGACAGAAGTCTCACTCTGAGATCAATCATAGAGACAGAAGTCTCACTCTGAGATCAGTTATAGAGACAGAAGTCTCACTCTGAGATCAATTATAGAGACAGAAGTCTCACTCTGAGATCAATTATAGAGACAGAAGTCTCACTCTGAGATCAATCATAGAGACAGAAGTCTCACTCCGAGATCAATTATAGAGACAGAAGTCTCACTCCGAGATCAATTATAGAGACAGAAGTCTCACTCTGAGATCAATCATAGAGACAGAAGTCTCACTCCGAGATCAATCATAGAGACAGAAGTCTCACTCTGAGATCAGTTATAGAGACAGAAGTCTCACTCTGAGATCAATCATAGAGACAGAAGTCTCACTCTGAGATCAGTTATAGAGACAGAAGTCTCACTCTGAGATCAGTTATAGAGACAGATGTCTCACTGTGAGATAAATTATAGAGACAGAAGTCTCACTCTGAGATCAATTATAGAGACAGAAGTCTCACTCTGAGATAAATTCCACGGACAGAAGTATCACCCTGAGATCAGTTATAGAGACAGATGTCTCACTGTGAGATAAATTATAGAGACAGAAGTCTCACTCTGAGATCAATTATAGAGACAGATGTCTCACTGTGAGATAAATTACACAGACAGACATCTGACCAGTGGTGGGCCGTCAGGGCCTGCAAAGCCTTCTCTGCTGGCCTAAAAAGTATCTGAATTACAGACTGATGTAAATTATATTTTGTCCATAAATAATTAATAAATGATTCCAAACGGTATGTTCCAGTTCCTTTCATAGTTCTCCCGTGGTTGCGCTGCTTCCAGACAAGTTTTTTTCACATTAAATCCATCCATCCATCCATCCATCCAACCATCCATCCATTTTCTACCGCTTATCCGGGGCCGGGTCGCAGGGGCAGCAGTCTCAGCAGGGATGCCCAGACTTCCTGTCCCCAGACACTTCCTCCAGCTCCTCTGGGAGGATCCCAAGGCGTTCCCAGGCCAGCCGAGAGACATAGTCTCTCCAGCGTGTCCTGGGTCTTCCCCGGGGTCTCCTCCCAGTGGGACATGCCCGGAACACCTCCCTAGGGAGGCGTCCAGGAGGCATCCTAACCAGATGCCCAAGCCTCCTCAGCTGGTTCCTCTCGATGTGGAGGAGTAGCGGCTCTACTCTGAGCTCCTCCCTGGTGACTGAGCTCCTCACCCTATCTCTAAGGGAGCGCCCAGCCACCCTACGGAGGAAGCTCATTTCGGCCGCTTGTATCCGGGATCTTGTCCTTTCGGTCATGACCCAAAGCTCATGACCATAGGTGAGGGTGGGAACGTAGATTGACCGGTAAATCGAGAGCTTCGCCTTTCAGCTCAGCTCCTTCTTCACCACGGCGGACCGATACAACGACTGCATCACTGCAGCCGCTGCACCGATCCGCCTGTCGATCTCACGCTCCATCCGTCCCCCACTCGTGAACAAGACCCCAAGATACTTGAACTCCTCCACTTGGGCTAGGGTCTCTCCACCTACCTGGAGAGGGCAAGCCACCTTCCTCCGGTCGAGGACCATGGCCTCGGATTTGGAGGTGCTGATCCTCATTCCTGCCGCTTCACACTCGGCTGCGAACCGCCCCAGTGCATGCTGTAGGTCCGGGTTCGATGAAGCCAACAGGACAACATCATCTGCAAAAAGCAGAGATGAAATCCTGTGGTTCCCGAACCGGACCCCCTCCAGCTCCTGGCTGCACCTAGAAATTCTGTCCATGAAGATTATGAACAGAACCAGTGACAAAGGGCAGCCCTGCCGGAGTCCAACATGCACCGGGAACAGGTCCGACTTACTGCCGGCAATGCGGACCAGACTCCTACTCCGGTCATACAAAGACCGGACGGCCCTTAACAAGGGGCCCCGGACTCCGTATTCCCGGAGCACCCCCCACAAGACACCACGAGGGACACGGTCGAATGCCTTCTCCAAATCCACAAAACACATGTGGACTGGTTGGGCAAACTCCCACGAACCCTCGAGCACCCTATGGAGGGTATAGAGCTGGTCCACTGTTCCACGACCAGGACGAAAACCGCATTGTTCCTCCTGGATCCGAGGTTCGACTATCGGTCGGATCCTCCTCTCCAGTACCCTGGAATAGACTTTCCCGGGGAGGCTGAGGAGTGTGATCCCCCTATAGTTGGAGCACACCCTCCGGTCCCCATTTTTAAACAGGGGGACCACCACCCCGGTCTGCCAATCCAGAGGCACCGTCCCCGACCGCCACGCGATGTTGCAGAGACGTGTCAACCAAGACAGTCCCTGCACATCCAGAGACTTAAGGTACTCAGGCCGAATCTCGTCCACCCCCGGTGCCTTGCCACCGAGGAGCTTGCCAACCACCTCAGTGACTTCAGCTTGGGTGATGGACGAGTCCACCTCTGAGACCTCAGCCTCTGCTTCCTCCACGGAAGACGTGGCGATGGGATTGAGGAGGCCCTCAAAGTATTCCTTCCACCGTCCAACAATATCCCCAGTTGAGGTCAGCAGCTCCTCCTCCACTGTAAACAGTGTTGGCGGAGACCTGCTTTCCCCTCCTGAGGCGCCGGACGGTTTGCCAGAATTTCTTCGAGGCCGACCGATAGTCCTCCTCCATGGCCTCCCCGAACTCCTCCCAGACCCGAGTTTTTGCCTCCACAACTGCTCGGGCTGCAGTTCGCTTGGCCTGCCGGTACCCGTCAGCTGCTTCGGGAGTCCCATGAGCCAGCAAGGCTCGATAGGACTCCTTCAGCTTGACGGCAGCCCTTACTTCCGGTGTCCACCACCGGGTTCGGGGGTTGCCGCCACGACAGGCACCGGAGACCTTACGACCACAGCTCCGAGCAGCTGCTTCGACAATGGAGGTGGAGAACATGGTCCACTGGGACTCCATGTCCCCAGCCTCCCTCGGGACATGAGAGAAGCTCTCCCGGAGGTGGGAGTTGAAAACCCTGCTGACAGAGGGTTCCGCCAGACGTTCCCAGCAGACCCTCACAACACGTTTGGGTCTGCCAAGTCTGTCCGGTTTCCTCCTCCGCCAGCGAATCCAACTCACCACCAGGTGGTGATCGGTCGACAGCTCTGCCCCTCTCTTCACCCGAGTGTCCAAAACACGCGGCCGGAGGTCAGATGACACGACAACAAAGTAGATCATCGACCTCCAACCTAGGGTGTCCTGGTGCCAAGTGCACTTATGGACACCCCTGTGCTCAAACATGGTGTTCGTTATGGACAAACTGTGACTAGCACAGAAGTCCAATAACAGAACACCACTCGGGTTCAGATCGGGGAGGCCGTGCGATCCAATCACCCCCTTCCAGGTCTCACTGTCGCTGCCCACGTGGGCGTTGAAGTCCCCCAGTAGAACAATGGAGTCCCCAGTCGGAGCACTGTCCAGCACCCCTCCCAGGGACTCCAAGAAGGCCGGGTACTCTACACTGCTGTTCGGCCCGTAAGCCGAGACAACAGTGAGGCACCTATCCCCGACCCGAAGGCGCAGGGATGCAACCCTCTCGTTCACTGGGGTGAACTCCAACACATGGCGGCTGAGCTGTGGGGCTACAAGCAAACCCACACCAGCCCGCCGCCTCTCACCGCGGGCAACGCCAGAAAAGTGGAGAGTCCAGCCCTTCTCCAGAGGTTGGGTTCCAGAGCCCAGGCTATGTGTGGAGGTGAGCCCGACTATATCTAGCCGGTACCTCTCAACCTCCCTCACAAGCTCAGGCTCCTTCCCCGCCAACGAGGTGACATTCCATGTCCCTAGAGCCAGTCTCTGTGTCCGGGGATCGGGTCGCCGGGCACCCTGCCGTCGGCTGCCACCCAATCCACACTGCACCCGGCCCCTACGGTTCCCTCGGTGGGTGGTGAGCCCACCGGAGGTCAGGCCCACGTCGTCCCTTCGGGCTGAGCCCGGCCGGGCCCCGTGGGCAAAGACCCGGCCACCAGGCGCTCGCTTACGAGCCCCAACCCCAGGCCTGGCTCCAGGGTGGGGCTCCGGCTGCGCCATACCGGGCGACGTAACGACCTTTGTTCTTTTTCTAATCATAGGGGGTTTTGAACTGCTCTCAGTCTGGCCCGTCACCCAGGACCTGTTTGCCATGGGAGACCCTACTAGGGGGCATAAAGCCCCCCGGCAACATAGCTCCTGGGATCATGCGGGCTCTCAAACTCCCCCACCACGTTAAGGTGGCAGTTCTAGGGGGCTCACATTAAATCATTTAACCAATCAGATTTCAGGCATCATCTGTTGCTAGGGTCACAGAAATCTGCCCGAGGCCTTCGCTATCTGTTCTGATGGCGCAGTAAAGTAAAGTGAAGCGTCAAACAGAAAGTTGCTTCAACCAATCAGACAGTTGCTTCAACCAATCAGACAGTTGCTTCAACCAATCAGACAGTTGCTTCAACCAATCAGATTTCGAGTTGGCGACTCAGCGCCTTCTAGCTTCTAGCAACAGCAGATCCAGGCCCTCTGATTTACATTCACCAAGAGATACAGTAGGGGGCGCTATGCACCTAAGTTGTTGGTCGCCTACCTCAATTATTCCAAAGAAGAAGAAGAAGACCTGAAGAGAAATAAAACTTAGCCAGAAATCCCACAGGGCAGCTGGACTTTCAGCCCTGGCTTTATGGAACTGAAACGCACGGATAATCTATATGACAGAGCAGTTGAACTCTTTTTGAGGAAGGAAAGGAGGATGGATTTTGTTTTCAAATAATCGGGATTTTGGTGAGTAAAATGTTCCTCTTTTCCTAAATAATATTGCTGTTTTGTTAAGTTGTTGATGCTCATTGTATGTGCACAGATGTAGTAGGAGACTTGTGAACTTCAGCAAAGGCATTTATTCTGGCTGCACAAGTATCTATCTGCTGTGCAGCAACTCTTTATGTGCATATCTGCATAATAAGATTTTTTTTTGTAGACAAAATAGTTATTGAGAGGTGGATTGGTTCAGGCGGATCTGTTCTGAAGGCCTTAGTGTGAAATGCACGGTCCGCCACTGCATCTGACTGAGTTCTGTCTGGTTCTGCTGAGCTCGGTCTGGAGTTTCCTCTGCTCCAGAGGACTCAGCGGCTGCAGGTCAATTGAGCATCGGAACTGACGTCTCCGAGCAATGTATTATGGGACAGCGGCGCCATTTTGAAAGGGTGCAGAAATCATAACAAACTATGACAGCACTTGAAAATGCTTAAAAGTAACGCAAAAGAAAAGAGGCCATACCGCGACCGATCGCGTCCGGATGCACAACTACGATGCCTCGTTCTGACGACGTCTTACGACGATCTGACGTCGTGGAGCCTGTCGTGTAGTCTGAGTCCGTGAGGATTCACGCTGCAGTGCAGAAAGAACCAGGCGGAGCGCGAAATTAATTATAAAGCACATCTTAAACACGCCATACAGCAGAAGCAGCACATAACCAGTGCAGGTTAAAAAGTGAAAGAATAAAAAATGAAATGATGCCCTTACAGAATATCTAATAATACCCCCCCCCCCCTCCCCCCCCCCCCCCCCCCCCCCCCCCCCCGTGGGATTAATGAAGGATTTTAAACTTTCACTAACTCCGCTGGTCCGTCCTGCCACGGAGAGGAGCAGTTTTGCTCTCTCCAGCCCTCCCCCTTCGCCCTCCCCCTTCGCCCTCCCCCGTAGCCCTCCCCCTTAGCCCTCCCCCTTCGCCCTCCCCCGTAGCCCTCCCCCTTAGCCCTCCCCCTTCGCCCTCCCCCGTAGCCCTCCCCCTTAGCCCTCCCCCTTAGCCCTCCCCCGTAGCCCTCCCCCTTAGCCCTCCCCCTTCGCCCTCCCCCTTCGCCCTCCCCCTTCGCCCTCCCCCTTCGCCCTCCCCCTTAGCCCTCCCCCTTCGCCCTCCCCCCTTAGCCCTCCCCCTTCGCCCTCCCCCCTGCCCTCCCCCTTCGCCCTCCCCCCTGCCCTCCCCCTTCGCCCTCCCCCGTGGCCCTCCCCCATTGGGGTAGGGCTGACAGTAAACCCCTAGGAATTGGACCACCCCTTCGACAGTTGCGTACGTCATCAGTCGCGCCGCTGCTGTTGACGGAGGCAGATGTGAAAAATTGTTTGCTGAAGAAGAATGTTTTTCTTACATTTTAAAACTTCAATCGTTGAGAAAATATTGACATTAATGAACTTCTTTTGTTGCGAACAAGCGCTTGATTTCCCAGTCAATTATTATTGGGGGGGGGGTATACTTTTCATAGGGCCCCGCCCTCACCTGTCAAATTTCTTGCGTACTAAATTTCAATAGAGTGGTCGGGGAATTTATTCAAAGATTTGGCCAAAGATGGGGAGTTTTTTCAATCGATGTCTTTGTCGCTCTACGTGACAAAGCCGTTTAAAAACAGAAATAATTTGGTCCGAGAAACATTTGTTCTGTGTTCACAGTAAAGCGGTTCCAGCCTGAGCGGACCGTGAACAGGAAGTGGCTCTCAGCCCTGCAGGGAGTCAGGGAGGAGGAGTCAGACGGCGTCCGGACCGCCGCCCGGTGGCGACGGCAGGCTCCAGCTGGACAGCGACTCACCTGGCGCTCCAGCTCCGCCCCCCCTCCTCTCAGCTGTTCTGTTTAGTAGAAAGTCTTGAAGCTTCGCCTGTTTCCACGTGTCTCCCTGTGCTGTTGTTGTGCTGCGCGCTCAGTCGGACTAATGAAACGCTGCTACAAGTTTAGTTCCCTTTAAAAAAAAAGCTTTTTTCCACATAAACCAGGCTGGTTCATAAACGATAAGATTCGGGGTTTTATTGTGTTTTTTAATAAAATGAGGTGGAAATGGCCTTTCTGAATTAAACTTTGCTTGGAGGGAAGATTCAAATAAAAATCAAGCTTGGAGGGAAGATTTGTCACATTTTGACCGGCGGTGTTAAAATATGTCGGACTTCGGCAGATTTTACCGGTCAAAGTCTGGTAACGGAAACCCTGCCCTCCCCCTCCCCCTCCCCCTCCCCCCTCCGTCATAATGACCATCGGGACAGCCCTACCCCTCCACGTGAACACGCACACCGGAGGGTAGGGCCGGGGGGGGGGCTAAGGGGTGAAATGGGATTCAGCCTAACAGTGCGAAACGACCACACGCTGCTGTGGAGCAGCTTCAGACCAGCAGGGGGCGCTGCTGTTTAGCCCCGAAAAGATGTGACTTTATTTTGGCAGTTTTACCCAATATTGCACTGGCTGATCGAGCTGCTGTTGACGCACCTGCGCCACGAGAGGAGCCGACGTGGAAACCAGCAGAGGCTGGACCGGCTGGGCCTGAAGAACCGCTACTGGGATGTAAACAAACTCTAAAGTTTAGCAAACGATGTGTTTAGTCAGCGCTGTGGAGCCGGCAGCCCAGAAACAACGTATCGGCTGAAGGGAGAATAAATCCAGACCGAGGACGACCGGTCCAACCTTTCATTAAGACTTCTGCTCCTCAATTTAAGCTGCACCGACAGCAGGGGGCAGGCGCCGCCCTGGTGGCCTGAGTCCCGGGTCCTGTTCGGTCCTGTGTCCAGCTCGGTCCCAGGTTTCGCTCGGTCCCGGGTTCTGTTTGGTTCTGTGTCCTGCTCGGCCCCAGGTTCTGGTCGGTCCTAGGTCCTGCTCGGTCCCGGGTCCTGCTCAGCCCGGGTCGTGCTCGGTCCCAGGTTCCGCTCGGTCCGGGGTCCTGCTCGGTCCCGGGTCCTGCTCGGCCCGGGTCCTGATTGGTCCGGGGTCCTGCTCGGTCCCGGGTCCTGCTCGGTCCCGGGTCCTGCTCAGCCCGGGTCCTGCTTGGTCCGGGGTCCTGCTCGGCCCGGGTCCTGCTCGGTCCCAGGTTCCGCTCAGTCCGGGGTCCTGCTCGGTCCCGGGTCCTGCTCGGCCCGGGTCCTGCTTGGTCCGGGGTCCTGCTCGGTCCCAGGTCCTGCTCGGCCCGGGTCGTGCTCGGTCCCAGGTTCCGCTCGGTCCGGGGTCCTGCTCGGTCCCGGGTCCTGCTCGGCCCGGGTCCTGCTTGGTCCGGGGTCCTGCTCGGTCCCGGGTCCTGCTCGGCCCGGGTCCTGCTTGGTCCGGGGTCCTGCTCGGTCCCGGGTCCTGCTCGGCCCGGGTCGTGCTCGGTCCCAGGTTCCACTCGGTCCGGGGTCCTGCTCGGTCCGGGGTCCTGCTCGGTCCCAGGTTCCACTCGGTCCGGGGTCCTGCTCGGTCCCAGGTTCCACTCGGTCCGGGGTCCTGCTCGGTCCCAGGTTCCACTCGGTCCGGGGTCCTGCTCGGTCCCAGGTTCCACTCGGTCCCGGGTCCTGCTCGGTCCCAGGTTCCACTCGGTCCGGGGTCCTGCTCGGTCCGGGGTCCTGCTCGGTCCGGGGTCCTGCTCGGTCCGGGTCCTGCTCGGTCCCGGGTCCTGCTCGGTCTGGGTCCTGCTCGGTCCCGGGTCCTGCTCGGTCTGGGTCCTGCTCGGTCCGGGTCCTGCTCGGTCCCGGGTCCTGCTCGGTCCAGGTCCTGCTCGGTCCCGGGTCCTGCTCGGTCCCGGGTCCTGCTCGGCCCGGGTCCGGTGCTGGGGGTCTGGGTGGGACCGTCCCGCTGTGGGGAGCAGTCCGGGCCGCGGTGCTGCTGTCTGGCTCTGAGACATAAATAAAGAAACAATAAAACTCTGAGCTGTGTAACGTGAGTCCGCCTCAGCATCTGAACCTCGGGGTTAAATTAAGGGACTATAATCTGTTCAGACCTCAGCCGGTCCGTTCGTCCAGACGACGCCGTTCATCGCTGCTGCAGCTTCCTCCACACAGCGTTTTCCTATCCTCCTGTATTCCAGTTTTAATCCTTCCAGAGAGCTCCTCCTGATTCTCCTCCACCTGAGCGGTGACGCTGTGATGATGAAAAACTCACTAGAATGTCAGTGTGACTGCAGGACGGGGCGTGGCAGCAGGGGGGCTTGTTTGGAGTAACTAAGTAGCCATGTGCTGGTCTCAGAGCAGCTGTTTACCTGACAGAGTCATTTATTCATGAACAACACCAAGAACTTACCAGAATGGAAATGTGTGGAACATATCAAGACATATCTGGATGACATCCAACTTTATGTGCAAAAACGTCCAACAGCAGCGATGCAGGCCAGCCGCCTTCTTTCAGCAACATCAGACACGAGTTCCCTCACGGCGCTTCCAGCCAGGAAAACCAAAGAAAGACTCGCTGCCCTTCCGGCCACGGCAGGGAGCCTTACAGCCAGCAGCGCCGCCGGTTCCAAACACTTCTGTCCTCACTTCTCCAACTTCTTATGGATTTCCACTGCACTGCGTTTGTTGTCCCCTTTCAAAATGGCGGATCAACATTAAATGGCCCCGCCCCTTTTTTGTGACATCACACTCCAAAGCTCAATAGAAGTATTACACACTGCCCCCACAGGTGGATAGAGGTATTACACACTGCCCCCACAGGTGAATAGAGGTATTACACACTGCCCCCACAGGTGAATAGAGGTATTACACACTGCCCCCACAGGTGAATAGAGGTATTACACACTGCCCCCACAGGTGAATAGAGGTATTACACACTGCCCCCACAGGTGAATAGAGGTATTACACACTGCCCCCACAGGTGAATAGAGGTATTACACACTGCCCCCCACAGGTGAATAGAGGTATTACACACTGCCCCCACAGGTGGATAGAGGTATTACACACTGCCCCCACAGGTGAATAGAGGTATTACACACTGCCCCCACAGGTGAATAGAGGTATTACACACTGCCCCCACAGGTGAATAGAGGTATTACACACTGCCCCCCACAGGTGAATAGAGGTATTACACACTGCCCCCACAGGTGAATAGAGGTAGTACACACTGCCCCCCACAGGTGAATAGAGGTATTACACACTGCCCCCACAGGTGAATAGAGGTATTACACACTGCCCCCACAGGTGAATAGAGGTATTACACACTGCCCCCACAGGTGAATAGAGGTATTACACACTGCCCCCACAGGTGAATAGAGGTATTACACACTGCCCCCAAAGGTCTCTTTCTCTCTGTAAATAAAGTTTCTTCAAATTGAGATTTTTCATCAAATGTGTCTTTATTGACAGTAAATATGTCCAGTTATACACACAGGCACACACACACACACCACACACACACACACACACACACACACACATACACACACACACACACACACACACACATGTTTGTACTTATATCGTTGTGAGGACAGTCATTGACATAATGCATTTCCTAGCCCCTTACCCTAACCCTAACCATCAACAATAAATGCCTAACCCTGACCTCTGCCCTAAACCCAACCTCAACCCACTGGAACCCTGAATCAAAAACCAAGTCTGAACCCTGAAAAGGCCAAAAAAGGCCTTTTGAAAAGTGAGGACCGGCAAAAATGTCCTCACTCTGTTGGTGAAATACCAATTTTGGTCCTTACTTTTGGGTATGTACAAGAACACACACACACACACACACACACACACACACACACACACACACACACACTCACACACATACATACAGATGAGAAACACAAAGGAATGGGAGGGTGAGCTGTGGAGGAGTGCTGCAGTGTGCGCTGTGGAGGGTGAGCTGTGGAGGAGTGCTGCAGTGTGCGCTGTGGAGGGTGAGCTGTGGAGGAGTGCTGCAGTGTGCGCTGTGGAGGAGTGCTGCAGTGTGCGCTGTGGAGGAGTGCTGCAGTGTGCGCTGTGGAGGAGTGCTGCAGTGTGCGCTGTGGAGGAGTGCTGCAGTGTGCGCTGTGGAGGAGTGCTGCAGTGTGCGCTGTGGAGGAGTGCTGCAGTGTGCGCTGTGGAGGAGTGCTGCAGTGTGCGCTGTGGAGGAGTGCTGCAGTGTGCGCTGTGGAGGACGTCACAGGCGGCTCTCCAGGGTGGCTCCATCTTTCTCCTGGACGATCAGATCCTGGCGAGGAGGCGGAGCTTCACCTTCTCCCTCTTCCAATGACATTCGAGACACAGGTCAGAAGCAGCAACAAGCAGTGGAGGACATGAGAGATGCGGCACAGGACGGCCTGCTGACCTTTGACCTGCCGGGCCAGGAGACGGGGCCCCGCCAGCCCGATGCCCAGCGCCCCGATGGGGGCCGTGATCAGGATGGCGAGAACCGCCAGCGTCAGCACGTCCAGACCGAACTTCACCAGAACATCGTCACCCTGCTCCCTCGCCAAGTCCAGCGCCTTCGAGCCAATGGCAGCCTGTGATGGGAGGAGAACCGTGGAACCTCAGGGATCCAGACTCAAGAGGAGAACCATGGAACCACAGGGATCCTGACTCAAGAGGAGAACCGAGGAACCTCAGGGATCCTGACTCAAGAGGAGAACCGTGGAACCTCAGGGATCCTGACTCAAGAGGAGAACCGTGGAACCTCAGGGATCCTGACTCAAGAGGAGAACCATGGAACCTCAGGGATCCTGACTCAAGAGGAGAACCATGGAACCTCAGGGATCCTGACTCAAGAGGAGAACCGAGGAACCTCAGGGATCCTGACTCAAGAGGAGAACCATGGAACCTCAGGGATCCTGACTCAAGAGGAGAACCGTGGAACCTCAGGGATCCTGACTCAAGAGGAGAACCATGGAACCTCAGGGATCCTGACTCAAGAGGAGAACCATGGAACCTCAGGGATCCTGACTCAAGAGGAGAACCATGGAACCTCAGGGATCCTGACTCAAGAGGAGAACCATGGAACCTCAGGGATCCTGACTCAAGAGGAGAACCGTGGAACCTCAGGGATCCTGACTCAAGAGGAGAACCATGGAACCTCAGGGATCCTGACTCAAGAGGAGAACCATGGAACCTCAGGGATCCTGACTCAAGAGGAGAACCGTGGAACCTCAGGGATCCTGACTCAAGAGGAGAACCATGGAACCTCAGGGATCCTGACTCAAGAGGAGAACCATGGAACCTCAGGGATCCTGACTCAAGAGGAGAACCGAGGAACCTCAGGGATCCTGACTCAAGAGGAGAACCATGGAACCTCAGGGATCCTGACTCAAGAGGAGAACCATGGAACCTCAGGGATCCTGACTCAAGAGGAGAACCATGGAACCTCAGGGATCCTGACTCAAGAGGAGAACCATGGAACCTCAGGGATCCTGACTCAAGAGGAGAACCATGGAACCTCAGGGATCCTGACTCAAAGACTCTCACTCTGAGATCAATTATATAGACAGAAGCCTCACATTCAGCCAACTGGTTATTAAACCATCTGACTGGTTATTAAACCATCTGACTGGTTATTAAACCATCTGACTGGTGATTAAACCGTCTGACTGGTTATTAAACCGTCTGACTGGTTATTAAACCGTCTGACTGGTGATTAAACCATCTGACTGGTTATTAAACCGTCTGACTGGTTATTAAACCATCTGACTGGTTATTAAACCGTCTGACTGGTTATTAAACCGTCTGACTGGTTATTAAAACGAGCTGACTGGTTATTAAACCCTCTGACTGGTTATTAAACCATCTGACTGCTGACTGGTGATTAAACCCTCTGACCGGTTATTAAACCGTCTGACTGGTTATTAAACCATCTGACTGCTGACTGGTGATTAAACCCTCTGACCGGTTATTAAACCGTCTGACTGGTTATTAAACCGTCTGACTGGTGATTAAACCGTCTGACTGGTTATTAAACCGTCTGACTGGTTATTAAACCATCTGACTGGTTATTAAACCGTCTGACTGGTTATTAAACCATCTGACTGGTTATTAAACCGTCTGACTGGTTATTAAACCGTCTGACTGGTTATTAAACCATCTGACTGCTGACTGGTGATTAAACCGTCTGACTGGTTATTAAAACGAGCTGACTGGTTATTAAACCCTCTGACTGGTTATTAACCCGTCTGACTGGTTATTAACCCGTCTGACTGGTTATTAACCCGTCTGACTGGTTATTAAACCGTCTGACTGGTTATTAAACCATCTGACTGCTGACTGGTGATTAAACCGTCTGACTGGTTATTAAAACGAGCTGACTGGTTATTAAACCATCTGACTGGTTATTAACCCGTCTGACTGGTTATTAAACCGTCTGACTGGTTATTAAACCGTCTGACTGGTTATTAACCCGTCTGACTTGTTATTAACCCGTCTGACTGGTTATTAACCCGTCTGACTGGTTATTAAACCGTCTGACTGGTTATTAACCCGTCTGACTGGTTATTAAACCGTCTGACTGGTTATTAAACCATCTGACTGGTTATTAAACCTGGTTCCTGGTCACCTGACCTGGCTTCGGCTCCAGTGGCTTCGGGCAGCCAGACAGCGTTCAGAGTGAGTGATGTGGGATGTGTTTGACCTTTGACCTCAGACCTGCACGGTGGCTTTGGGCAGCCAGGCCACAGCGATGAAGAGCTTCTCCTTCAGGTTGAATCCTCCCAGATGGACCAGGCCAAAGGTCACCAGCAGGCGGATCACCAGACCCACCAGGATGCAGGCCACGCCGAAGCCTGCCGGAGCAGAGACCAGACATGAGGGTGGAGCTGGTCCAGCCGGTCCCCTGCTGGTCCCTGCTGGACCCTCCTGGTCCCTGCTGCACCCTGCTGGTCCCCTGCTGGACCCTGCTGTACCCTGCTAGACCCTGCTGGTCCCCTGCTGGTCCCCTGCTGGTCCCCTGCTGGTCCCCTGCTGGTCCCCTGCTGGTCCCTGCTGGTCCCTGCTGCACCCTACTGGACCCTGCTGGACCCTGCTGGTCCCTGCTTGACCCTGCTGGTCCCTGCTGGTCCCTGCTGCACCCTACTGGACCCTGCTGGACCCTGCTGGTCCCTGCTTGACCCTGCTGGTCCCTGCTGGTCCCCTGCTTGTCCCTGCTGCACCCTACTGGACCCTGCTGGTCCCTGCTGGTCCCCTGCTGGACCCTGCTGGTCCCTGCTGGTCCCCTGCTGGACACTGCTGGTCACTGCTGGTCCCCTGCTGGACCCTGCTGGTCCCTTCTGGTCCCCTGCTGGACACTGCTGGTCACTGCTGGTCCCCTGCTGGACCCTGCTGGTCCCTGCTGGTCCCCTGCTGGACCCTGCTGCACCCTACTGGACCCTGCTGGTCCCCTGCTGGACCCTGCTGGTCCCTGCTGGTCACTGCTGGTCCCCTGCTGGACCCTGCTGGTCCCTGCTGGTCACTGCTGGTCCCCTGCTGGACCCTGCTGGTCCCTGCTGGTCACTGCTGGTCCCCTGCTGGACCCTGCTGGTCCCTGCTGGTCCCTGTTGGACCCTGCTGGTCCCCTGCTGGTCCCTGCTGCACCCTACTGGACCCTTCTGGACCCTGATGGTCCCTGTTGGACCCTGCTGGTCCCCTGCTGGTCCCTGCTGCACCCTACTGGACCCTTCTGGACCCTGCTGGTCCCTGCTGGTCCCCTGCTGGACACTGCTGGTCACTGCTGGTCCCCTGCTGGTCCCTGCTGGTCCCTGCTGGACCCTACTGGACCCTTCTGGACCCTGCTGGTCCCTGTTGGACCCTGTTGGTCTGGTCTCGGGGCCTTACCCACGGTGTTGGGGTTCAGCTGGGTGACGGTGATTTCTGCTCCGATCAGCCCGAAGAGGAGAGGCTGGAACACGTCCCAGGACCGGCCCACCATGGCCGCCACCGGGGCCTGGACAGAGGACATATGGATCAGCGGGTCTGCTCAGAAGACACCGGGAGGGCTTCCAGACTGGGTCTCTGGTACCTTGTCCGCCCTCCAGCCCAGAGCCGCCAGGAAGGCCAGAACCAGAGTGCAGAGACCCCCGGCCCCAGCATATCCCACGACATGGCTGCAGAAGACCGAGAATATGGACAGTCCCAGCAGCATGAGGGTCCTCCTCAGCACCAGGTCCTCCTGCAGACCCACAGAGGCCGTGAAGAGCAGCCAGCCCTCTGATTGGACCACCTGAAGACACGTGTCCCACCTGGTCTGTGCTGGGGAAGCAGCAGAGGAACAGGCCCAGGAGGAGTCCAGCCACGACTCCGCCCACCACCTCCAGCACTCCCTTCAGGATGTTCATCCACGTGGACCCTGCAGGACCAGTGCAGCTTCAGTCATCCGGCCTAGACCAGGTTCCAGGGCCCTCTGCTCAGACACTGAGGAAGAGGTTCCCCCTCCCGTCCCAGCAGCTGCATCAGAGAAACGATGAAGCTGCTGGACAGACGGTGGAGCATCTCCCAGCAGGTCCTAACAGGTCCCAGCAGGTCCCAGCAGGTCCCAGCTCGTCCCAGCAGGTCCCAGCAGGTCCCAGCAGGTCCCAGCAGGTCCCAGCTCGTCCCAGCAGGTCCCAGCAGGTCCCAACAGGAGACCTGGTTCTGCTGCTCAAACAATGAGAGCCTGAAGCTCAGCCGTCAAACAACAGGATCTGAACTTGTCTGACCTGTGGAGAAGGCAATTCCCAGACAGGTGGAGAACCCTGTGATGGCCAGGATATCGTCGAAGCTCCCAGCAGCCATCAGGAGAGTGGGAATCCCCTGAGGAAAAACAAGACCACCACAGGGAAACATCAGAGGACCGTGGGAGGACCATCAGAGGACCATCAGAGGATTGTTAGAGGATCATAAGAGGAACATTAGAGGATCGTTAGAGGACCATCAGAGGACCCTCGGTGACCTACAGCCACCCGCTGCCTGTCTGTGGACGACACTCAAGGACTAGTCTCAGTCTCCTGAAGGCAGAAATGTTCACATGTTGGACAAAGAGGACTTTAAGCCATTGACCCGGAGTCGTCCACCGGAAAGGACTGATAGACGATCAGGAAAGAACCAGATCAGATCACCTTCTCCACTCCAAAGCCTTCCTTCTGCAGGAGCAGCATCGACGGGACGACGACGGCAGGGGACACTGCAGCCAGGACGAAGCTGCACACACACACACACACACACACACACACACACACACACACACACACACACTCAGTTGTGTGCACAGTCATGTGTGTGCGTGTGTGTGTGTGTGTGTGTGTGTGTGTGTGTGTGTGTGTGTGTGTGTGTGTGTGTGTGTGTGTGTGTTTAGCTTCGTCCATGTTACCCCAGGATGAAGCCCCAGATCCAGGGAAGATTCAGCAGGAAATGAGAAACCACAGCGATGACACACGCCTCCACCACACAGGGCCCGATGGCAACACGCACGCACACCGCCTTCAGTCGCCGCAACGCCTAACACACACACACACACACACACACACACACACACACACACACACACACACACACACACACACACACACACACACACGCACAAAACCGATAACAATGTTTCAAATTCCAAGCTGTAACCATGGAAACAGTGAAAAGATGGCCGTGGAAGTGAGAGAATCACTCAAAATACAGTGATGTGAGAGAAGCGTTGAGTCGTCTGTCCTTCATGGACTTGGACCTGTACGGAGAGACGTTCCCCACCTGTGGAGCTGATGGAGAAGTGAACGGAGGGACATTACCGAGGGGTCGAGGCCCAGGCCGGCACGGGTCAGGATGATGGACAGGGCGATGTTCCTCAGAGCCGCCGACCAGTGGGTGTCGATGTAGACGGCCTCAGCGATGTAGGGAACATTACGGAGCAGCAGGCCTGCCAACAGCATGCCTACACAGCAACAACAGTCAGACTACAACCATCCAACAGCATGCCTACCCAGAGCAACAGTCAGATTACAACCATCCAACAGCATGCCTACACACAACAACAGTCAGACCAGGACCATCCAACAGCATGCCTACACAGCAACAACAGTCAGACTACAACCATCCAACAGCATGCCTACACAGCAACAACAGTCAGACTACAACCATCCAACAGCATGCCTTCCCAGAGCAACAGTCAGATTACAACCATCCAACAGCATGCCTACACAGCAACAACAGTCAGACTACAACCATCCAACAGCATGCCTTCCCAGAGCAACAGTCAGATTACAACCATCCAACAGCATGCCTACACAACAACAACAGTCAGACTACAACCATCCAACAGCATGCCTACACACAACAACAGTCAGATTACAACCATCCAACCGCATGCCTACACACAACAACAGTCAGACCAGGACCATCCAACAGCATGCCTACACAGCAACAACAGTCAGACTACAACCATCCAACAGCATGCCTACACAGCAACAACAGTCAGACTACAACCATCCAACAGCATGCCTACACAGCAACAACAGTCAGACTACAACCATCCAACAGCATGCCTACACAGCAACAACAGTCAGACTACAACCATCCAACAGCATGCCTACCCAGAGCAACAGTCAGATTACAACCATCCAACAGCATGCCTACACACAACAACAGTCAGACCAGGACCATCCAACAGCATGCCTACACAGCAACAACAGTCAGACTACAACCATCCAACAGCATGCCTACACAGCAACAACAGTCAGACTACAACCATCCAACAGCATGCCTACCCAGAGCAACAGTCAGATTACAACCATCCAACAGCATGCCTACACAGCAACAACAGTCAGACTACAACCATCCAACAGCATGCCTTCCCAGAGCAACAGTCAGATTACAACCATCCAACAGCATGCCTTCCCAGAGCAACAGTCAGATTACAACCATCCAACAGCATGCCTACACAACAACAACAGTCAGACTACAACCATCCAACAGCATGCCTACACACAACAAAAGTCAGATTACAACCATCCAACCGCATGCCTACACACAACAACAGTCAGACCAGGACCATCCAACAGCATGCCTACACAGCAACAACAGTCAGACTACAACCATCCAACAGCATGCCTACACAGCAACAACAGTCAGACTACAACCATCCAACAGCATGCCTACACAGCAACAACAGTCAGACTACAACCATCCAACAGCATGCCTACACAGCAACAACAGTCAGATTGCAACCATCCAACAGCATGCCTACACACAACAGTGTCAGCAAGCTGTAGGACTGTCGGACCATATCTGTGGAACCTGGACAGACCCGCAGAACCAGACCTGCTGGAGGGTCTGCTGGGACCGTCTGGCAGCAGGGATCTCAACTCCCACCTCCAGGAGAGCTTCTCCAGACCCTGAGGGACACTGGAGACACTGAGTCCCAGTGGACCATGTCGTCCATGTCCCCCATGTCCTCCACTGTGGACCAGCTGCTGGGAACTGTGGTCTCCAGGTCTCCAGGTCTCTGGTTCCTGCCGTGGTGGAACCCAGAACCCGGTGGTGCAGACAGGAAATAAGGACTGAAGGAGTCCAATAGAGTCCAGAAGCAGTGGACAGGACCCGGCAGAACCAGAGAACCAGAACCGGCAGAACCAGTCCGAGTGGCTGTGGAGGAAGAACTGGGTCTGGAGGAGTCCAGGAGGACATGGAGGAGGACTACCTCCTGTCAAACTGTCCGGCGCCTCAGGAGGGGACAGCAGGTCTCCACCAACACTGCTGTCCTCCATGGGGACATCAGAGGACGGACCTCCGTCTTCCTGGAGGAAGCAGAGTTTGAGGTCTCAGAGGAGGACTGAGGTCTCAGGGTAGGACTGAAGTCTCAGAGGAGGACTGAGGTCTCAGGGTAGGACTGAGGTCTCAGAGGAGGACTGAGGTCTCAGAGGTGGACTGAGGTCACAGAGGTGGACTGAGGTCTCAGGGGAGGACTGAGGTCACAGAGGTGGACTGAGGTCTCAGGGGAGGACTGAGGTCACAGAGGAGGACTGAGGTCTCAGGGGAGGACTGAGGTCTCAGAGGAGGAAAGAGGTCTCAGGGGAGGACTGAGGTCTCAGAGGAGGACTGAGGTCTCAGGGTAGGACTGAGGTCTCAGAGGAGGACTGAGGTCTCAGAGGAGGACTGAGGTCTCAGGGTAGGACTGAGGTCTCAGGGGAGGACTGAGGTCTCAGGGGAGGACTGAGGTCTCAGAGGAGGACTGAGGTCTCAGAGGAGGACTGAGGTCTCAGGGAAGGACTGAGGTCTCAGAGGAGGACTGAGGTCTCAGAGGTGGACTGAGGTCTCAGAGGAGGACTGAGGTCTCAGAGGAGGACTGAGGTCTCAGAGGAGGACTGAGGTCTCAGGGTAGGACTGAGGTCTCAGGGGAGGACTGAGGTCTCAGGGGAGGACTGAGGTCTCAGGGTAGGACTGAGGTCTCAGGGGAGGACTGAGGTCTCAGGGGAGGATTGAGGTCTCAGGGGAGGACTGAGGTCTCAGAGGAGGATTGAGGTCTCAGGGGAGGACTGAGGTCTCAGGGGAGGACTGAGGTCTCAGGGGAGGACTGAAGTCTCAGGGGAGGACTGAGGTCTCAGGGTAGGACTGAGGTCTCAGGGGAGGACTGAGGTCTCAGGGGAGGACTGAAGTCTCAGGGGAGGACTGAGGTCTCAGGGTAGGACTGAGGTCTCAGGGGAGGACTGAGGTCTCAGGGGAGGACTGAAGTCTCAGGGGAGGACTGAGGTCTCAGGGTAGGACTGAGGTCTCAGGGGAGGACTGAGGTCTCAGGGGAGGACTGAGGTCTCAGGGGAGGACTGAGGTCTCAGGGGAGGACTGAGGTCTCAGGGGAGGACTGAGGTCTCAGAGGAGGACTGAGGTCTCAGAGGAGGACTGAGGTCTCAGAGGAGGACTGAGGTCTCAGGGTAGGACTGAGGTCTCAGGGGAGGACTGAGGTCTCAGAGGAGGACTGAGGTCTCAGGGGAGGACTGAGGTCTCAGAGGAGGACTGAGGTCTCAGGGGAGGATTGAGGTCTCAGGGGAGGACTGAGGTCTCAGAGGAGGATTGAGGTCTCAGGGGAGGACTGAGGTCTCAGGGGAGGACTGAGGTCTCAGGGGAGGACTGAAGTCTCAGGGGAGGACTGAGGTCTCAGGGTAGGACTGAGGTCTCAGGGGAGGACTGAGGTCTCAGGGGAGGACTGAGGTCTCAGGGGAGGACTGAGGTCTCAGGGTAGGACTGAGGTCTCAGGGGAGGACTGAGGTCTCAGAGGAGGACTGAGGTCTCAGGGGAGGACTGAGGTCTCAGAGGAGGACTGAGGTCTCAGGGTAGGACTGAGGTCTCAGGGGAGGACTGAGGTCTCAGAGGAGGATTGAGGTCTCAGGGGAGGACTGAGGTCTCAGGGGAGGACTGAGGTCTCAGGGGAGGACTGAAGTCTCAGGGGAGGACTGAGGTCTCAGGGTAGGACTGAGGTCTCAGGGGAGGACTGAGGTCTCAGGGGAGGACTGAGGTCTCAGGGGAGGACTGAGGTCTCAGGGTAGGACTGAGGTCTCAGGGGAGGACTGAGGTCTCAGGGGAGGACTGAGGTCTCAGGGTAGGACTGAGGTCTCAGGGGAGGACTGAGGTCTCAGGGGAGGACTGAGGTCTCAGGGTAGGACTGAGGTCTCAGGGGAGGACTGAGGTCTCAGGGTAGGACTGAGGTCTCAGGGGAGGACTGAGGTCTCAGGGTAGGACTGAGGTCTCAGGGGAGGACTGAGGTCTCAGGGTAGGACTGAGGTCTCAGGGGAGGACTGAGGTCTCAGGGTAGGACTGAGGTCTCAGAGGAGGACTGAGGTCTCAGGGTAGGACTGAGGTCTCAGGGGAGGATTGAGGTCTCAGAGGTGGACTGAGTCTCTGGATGTTCAGGACTCAATCAATCAATCAATGTATTTCTGTACAGCCCAGTATCACAACAACAGCTGCCTCAGAGGCTTCAAGATGTTACATTGGTTGGTAAAAATCATCATCAAGGACCGTCTTGTGGACTGGTCTCTGGACCAGGGCGTGGCAGTCAGGGACAGAACCTCTGGACTGGCAGACCAGGTGGAGGTTCTCCTTTTTAGAAAGGGGGGCCGGAGGATGTGATCCAGCTATAGGGGGCCAGACTCCCCAGCCTGCCTGGGAAAGTCTAGTCCAGGTTCGGGAGAGGAGGATTCCACCGGTAGTGAACCTCAGATCCAGGAGGAACTATGTGGTTTTGGTCCTGGTCCTGAAACCCTGGACCAACTCTAGACCCTCCACAGGGCAGTGGTCGGCAACTGGCGGCCCGTCGAACCGTCCAATCCGGCCTGCAACTGGATTCCAACACATGCACGCACCCACACACTCTCACGCACGCACACACACACACACACACACACACACACACACACACACACACACACACACACACACACACACACACACACACACACCGTGATCCGGTCCTGGATCAGCGGTGGAAGATGGATGGATGGAGAGTAAAGCAGTAGAGCAGAGTAACGGAACAGAACAGAGTAGAACAGCATCAAGAAGTAGATCAGAGAAGAGAAGAGGAAACCTCCAATCAGAACAGGGCAATAAAAGAGAGCAGAGTAGAGTAGAGTGGAGTAGAGTACAGTACAGTAGAGTAGAGTAGAGCAGAGCAGAGTACAGTAGGGTAGAGTAGAGTAGAGTAGAGTAGAGTAGAGTAGAGTAGAGCAGAGCAGAGTACAGTAGGGTAGAGTAGAGTAGAGTAGAGTAGAGTAGAGCAGAGCAGAGTACAGTAGGGTAGAGTAGAGTAGAGTAGAGTAGAGCAGAGTAGAGTACAGTAGGGTAGAGTAGAGTAGAGTAGAGTAGAGTAGAGTAGAGTAGAGTAGAGTAGAGTAGAGTAGAGTAGAGTAGAGCAGAGCAGAGTACAGTAGGGTAGAGTAGAGTAGAGTAGAGTAGAGCAGAGTAGAGTACAGTAGGGTAGAGTAGAGTAGAGTAGAGTAGAGTAGAGTAGAGTGGAGTAGAGTAGAGTAGAGCAGAGTAGAGTACAGTAGGGTAGAGTAGAGTAGAGTAGAGTAGAGTAGAGTAGAGCAGAGTAGAGTACAGTAGGGTAGAGTAGAGTAGAGTAGAGTAGAGTAGAGTAGAGTAGAGTAGAGCAGAGTAGAGTACAGTAGGGTAGAGTAGAGTAGAGTAGAGCAGAGCAGAGTACAGTAGGGTAGAGTAGAGTAGAGTAGAGTAGAGTAGAGTAGAGTAGAGTAGAGTAGAGTAGAGTAGAGCAGAGCAGAGCAGAGTACAGTAGGGTAGAGTAGAGTAGAGCAGAGCAGAGTACAGTAGAGTAGAGTAGAGTAGAGTAGAGCAGAGCAGAGCAGAGTACAGTAGGGTAGAGTAGAGTAGAGCAGAGCAGAGTACAGTAGAGTAGAGTAGAGTAGAGTAGAGTAGAGCAGAGCAGAGTACAGTAGGGTAGAGTAGAGCAGAGCAGAGTACAGTAGAGTAGAGTAGAGTAGAGTAGAGTAGAGCAGAGCAGAGTACAGTAGGGTAGAGTAGAGTAGAGTAGAGTAGAGTAGAGTCTGGCGGTCCTACCCAGCAGAGGGGGGAACGGGGGCAGACTGGGCAGCTGGATCAATCCCACCAGCTTCCCTCCCAGTTCAGAGACGATGAAGAGGATGACGAGGCCGAAGAGGTTCGATCCTGGTAAACACTGGACTCCAGTGATGGACCAGACCACCCCGAACAGGAGCAGGTACAGGCAGACTGACAACAACAACACAACAACACAATCAACTACAACACGAACAGGAGCAGGTACAGGCAGACTGACAACAACAACACAACAACACAATCAACTACACCCCAGAGAGGAGGAGGTACAGGCACACTGACAGCAACACAATCAGCTACACCCCGAACAGGAGGAGGTACAGGCAGATTGACAACAACAACACACATCTTCACACAGTGAGTTGTTGACCTTTGGTGATCAGGAGGTTCGGTAGACCTTTTGGACGCCTGTTCTTCAGACTGACGCAGCAGGAGCCACAGGAAGTGGAGGAGGAAGCTGTCTTCATCTACACACACACATACACACACACACACACACACACACACACACACACACACACACACACACACTTCAGTATGAAGGGCCACTGTTTACATAAGATTCCATTTCACAAAGTAGGTTTTGTGAAAGTTCTGTTTCTGTTAACCTGAAATGAGAAAAGACTTTTGGCAGAGAGAGAACTTAACCAGAGACTAAGAACTAACTCTAACCTGTTTACCAGAGAGAGAACTTAACCAGAGACTAAGAACTAACTCTAACCTGTTTACCAGAGAGAGAACTTAACCAGAGACTAAGAACTAACTCTAACCTGTTTACCAGAGAGAGAACTTAACCAGAGACTAAGAACTAACTCTAACCTGTTTACCAGAGAGAGAACTTAACCTGTCAGAGTGGAGCAGGCTTTCTCTGCAGGTTTTCTTTTCAATCCATTAAAATAAGGTTTTGATCCGCAGACATGCTCATGGCAGAGCTCTGGAAGGATACCGGATACCGGAGCACAGCGGCTGAGTCTACGGCTTCTCCTGCTGTGCTCCGGTGTTTCCTTCCAGAGCTCTGCCATGAGCAGCTCTGTGTATCAAAACGTTATTTTAATGGATTGAAAAGAAAACACGTCTTTTAAAATGTTTTATAACCATTGGGATTTACTTCACGTGCTAACACGCCGTCCCCCGGACCGCTGGAAGGAGGATTTTGGTCCACTTTCGTCAGTCCGGCTCTGTCTCCTCTTCACCTCCAGCAGTTGAGCTAAGCTAACTATGATGCTAACAGCTGGGAGCCAGCGGCTGGTCGAATGGACACAACAAAGGTATTTATGAACTTATCTCACTTTGTCAATGATAGGGAAAGGGCGTGGGTCCAAAATAAAATCTTCGGAGAATTCCTTTAAGGCTGAAGGACCAGGAAGACCTCTGGACCCTAAACGAAGCACTGCTCAGTCCCCATCAGTCCCCCTCCCCAGGACATCACTGAGACCAGCGGACCTGCAGCATTAGGCGTCCTGGAGAAGCTCCAGCAGGACCAGCTGAGCAGCCGGAGGTCAGAGGTCAGAGTTGCCATGGAAATGAAGGCTGTAGGCAAAAATCAAGGTAACACAGAGAGAAGTTACCCTGCTGCCCCCCCCCCCACCCAAACAGAGGGGTGAAGCCTTCCTGCCCCCCCTCAAACAGAGGAGTGAATCCTATCACTCCCAGGATGAACCTCCTGCCCCCCCGAACAGAGTGAAGCCTATCACTCCCAGGATGAACCTCCTGCCCCCCCCCCCGAACAGAGTGAAGCCTATCACTCCCAGGATGAACCTCCTGCCCCCCCCCCGAACAGAGTGAAGCCTATCACTCCCAGGATGAACCTCCTGCCCCCCCCCCCGAACAGAGTGAAGCCTATCACTCCCAGGATGAACCTCCTGCCCCCCCCCGAACAAAGTGAAGCCTATCACTCCCAGGACGAACCTCCTGCCCCACCCGAACAGAGTGAAGCCTATCACTCCCAGGATGAACCTCCTGCCCCCCCCGAACAGAGTGAAGCCTATCACTCCCAGGATGAACCTCCTGCCCCCCCCCGAACAGAGTGAAGCCTATCACTCCCAGGATGAACCTCCTGCCCCCCCCCCCGAACAGAGTGAAGCCTATCACTCCCAGGACGAACCTCCTGCCCCCCCCGAACAGAGTGAAGCCTATCACTCCCAGGATGAACCTCCTGCCCCCCCCGAACAGAGTGAAGCCTATCACTCCCAGGACGAACCTCCTGCCCCCCCCCGAACAGAGTGAAGCCTATCACTCCCAGGACGAACCTCCTGCCCCCCCCGAACAGAGTGAAGCCTATCACTCCCAGGATGAACCTCCTGCCCCCCCGAACAGAGTGAAGCCTATCACTCCCAGGATGAACCTCCTGCCCCCCCGAACAGAGTGAAGCCTATCACTCCCAGGACGAACCTCCTGCCCCCCCCGAACAGAGTGAAGCCTATCACTCCCAGGATGAACCTCCTGCCCCCCCCCGAACAGAGTGAAGCCTATCACTCCCAGGATGAACCTCCTGCCCCCCCCCGAACAGAGTGAAGCCTATCACTCCCAGGACGAACCTCCTGCCCCCCCGAACAGAGTGAAGCCTATCACTCCCAGGATGAACCTCCTGCCCCCCCGAACAGAGTGAAGCCTATCACTCCCAGGATGAACCTCCTGCCCCCCCCGAACAGAGTGAAGCCTATCACTCCCAGGATGAACCTCCTGCCCCCCCGAACAGAGTGAAGCCTATCACTCCCAGGACGAACCTCCTGCCCCCCCCGAACAGAGTGAAGCCTATCACTCCCAGGACGAACCTCCTGCCCCCCCCGAACAGAGTGAAGCCTATCACTCCCAGGATGAACCTCCTGCCCCCCCGAACAGAGTGAAGCCTATCACTCCCAGGACGAACCTCCTGCCCCCCCCGAACAGAGTGAAGCCTATCACTCCCAGGATGAACCTCCTGCCCCCCCCCGAACAGAGTGAAGCCTATCACTCCCAGGACGAACCTCCTCCCCCCCCGAACAGAGTGAAGCCTATCACTCCCTATCACTCCCCCCCCCCCTTGCCCCCAGGAACAAGACCCCGGACCATTAAGGTCCACACAACCAGACTGAGAGACAGCTTCTACCCCCAAGCTGTGAAAGACATTAACCCCCCAGGATGTTTAGCCCCCGACTCCCTCCCCCTGCCTAGGTCCGTCCGTCTGTCCGTCCGTCTGTCCATCTTTCTGTCTGTCCGTCCATCTGTCCGTCTCTCCGTCTCTCCGTCTGTCTAATGCAGGAGCTGCCGTGTCGCCATGGCGACTGGTCGTTTACACTGTCTCTAAACTCCAGTTGAGACGAGGCACAGTTGACCTCAAGCCTAAATCAGCTTTTCTGGAACCGTGTGTGTGTGTGTGTGTGTGTGTGTGTGTGTGTGTGTGTGTGTGTGTGGTGCTCACCATGTTGTCCTTCCTCTGTGGCAGAACAGTAATCTCTCTCTCAACCTGAACTTTACTCCCTCCCTTTAGTAGTGAGAGAGAGAGAGAGAGAGAGAGACAGAGAGAGAGAGAGACAGAGAGAGAGAGAGAGACAGAGAGAGAGAGAGAGAGAGAGACTCGTTCAAATTCAAACAGAAAACTCTCATATTTTCATCTCATTTCCTTTAAAATCTGGTTCTTCCGATTCCTCTCAAGTAACGAGAGGCTCCTCCCGTCCTCCTGTCCTCCTCCTCCCCCTCCTGTCCTCCTCCTCCCCCTCCTGTCCTCCTTCTCCCCCTCCTGTCCTCCTCCTCCTCCTCCTGTCCTCCTCCTCCCCCTCCTGTCCTCCTTCTCCCCCTCCTGTCCTCCTCCTCCCCCTCCTGTCCTCCTTCTCCCCCTCCTGTCCTCCTCCTCCCCCTCCTGTCCTCCTTCTCCCCCTCCTGTCCTCCTCCTCCTCCTCCTGTCCTCCTCCTCCTCCTCCTGTCCTCCTCCTCCCCCTCCTGTCCTCCTCCTCCCCCTCCTGTCCTCCTTCTCCCCCTCCTGTCCTCCTCCTCCTCCTCCTGTCCTCCTCCTCCTCCTCCTGTCCTCCTCCTCCTCCTCCTGTCCTCCTTCTCCCCCTCCTGTCCTCCTCCTCCCCCTCCTGTCCTCCTTCTCCCCCTCCTGTCCTCCTCCTCCTCCTCCTGTCCTCCTCCTCCCCCTCCTGTCCTCCTCCTCCTCCTCCTGTCCTCCTCCTCCCCCTCCTGTCCTCCTTCTCCCCCTCCTGTCCTCCTTCTCCCCCTCCTGTCCTCCTCCTCCCCCTCCTGTCCTCCTTCTCCCCCTCCTGTCCTCCTTCTCCCCCTCCTGTCCTCCTGCTCCTCATCGTCCAATAGGCCACTCCTTCTCCATCCATCTGGTCTTTGTGTGTGTGTCAGTAGGTGAAGTGCTTTTATTGTGAAAGTTCAATAATCATTAAACTGAAGTGAGTCACTTCACACAGTCTGACCTCAAGGACGTCTGCCGGGTGAGAACTCACCTGAGTGAGGTCAGGGCTCCTCACCTGAGTGAGAACTCACCTGAGTGAGGTCAGGGCTCCTCACCTGAGTGAGAACTCACCTGAGTGAGGTCAGGGCTCCTCACCTGAGTGAGAACTCACCTGAGTGAGCTCAGGGCTCCTCACCTGAGTGAGAACTCACCTGAGTGAGGTCAGGGCTCCTCACCTGAGTGAGGTGTGTGTGAGTGTGTTATGCAGAGCTGTACTGGATCTGGGTTGTGTTTTTTTTGTGGTTTTGTGTGTTTACATGAACTCACAAGTCCTCTGTACCATCGGACTGGAGGTTCAGCGGATTGTAAAGGTTCATATAACCAGGGGTGCACATGATATTTTTGGTCTGGTTCTCAGGGGGGAACCTTGGGTTGCTGCCTGGTCCTCACATTTTTAAAAACATTTTTTTCCCAGGCCTGACAGGAAGAAGCAGACAGAGGGACGCGTGGACGATGTTCCACAGCTGCTTCAATTTCTACTGAACATGAAGAGAAGCAGCAGCAGAACGTCTGAAACCTTGTAACTTTCACCAAATATAACGGTGTTAAAGTTCTGAAAAATAAAAGTGCTCGTACAGTACGACGGCCCCTGGGGGGCGCCAGAGGGTTTCAGGGGAGGCGCAGGGAGCTTTTTGTCCCTGTGCGACTGCCGTACTCCATGCATGGGACTAAACAGGGCAGTCTGAAGTATTACACGCATCATTTTACTGGAAACAGCAGAACATTACCAGAGTTGGGTATGTAATGACAAGTAACGGACATTACAAGTAGTTAAATTACTTTTGATGGGAACGAGTAGTGTCACGGCATGCGCAGCGCTCCGCGGAAGGATATAAGGGAGCACAGCTCCGGAGCACTATGCAGTAACGAGTAGTGTAACTTCGTTACTATTTCCATGGAGTAATCAAGTAGTGTAAGGCACTACTTTTTTCAAAAGTAACTAGTAACGGGTAACTCTTTACTTTTTTGAGTAACGGACCCCAACTCTGAACATTACACCTGAAAAGACAGCTCTGAGTGGACACCGCCCCACATTGACTGACTTTGCATGTTGTCCCCAGAAAAGAGCTTCAAAATGCTGCTACATGTCCTTTAACCGAGCATTTTGTGTGGTGTGTGTGTGTGTGTGTGTGTGTGTGTGTGTGTGTGTGTGTGTGTGTGTGTGTGTGTGTTCTTGTACATACCCAAAAGTAAGGACCAAAATTGGTATTTCACCAACAGAGTGAGGACATTTTTGCCGGTCCTCACTTTTCAAAAGGCCTTTTTTGGCCTTTTTGAGGTTCAGACTTGGTTTTTGATTCAGGGTTCCAGTGGGGTTGAGGTTGGGTTTAGGGCAGAGGTCAGGGTTAGGCATTTATTTTTTATGGTTAGGGTTAGGGTAAGGGGCTAGGAAATGCATTATGTCAATGAGTGTCCTCACAACGATATAAGTACAAACATGTGTGTGTGTGTGTGTGTGTGTGTGTGTTCTTGTACATACCCAAAAGTAAGGACCAAAATTGGTATTTCACCAACAGAGTGAGGACATTTTTGCCGGTCCTCACTTTTCAAAAGGCCTTTTTTGGCCTTTTTGAGGTTCAGACTTGGTTTTTGATTCAGGGTTCCAGTGGGGTTGAGGTTGGGTTTAGGGCAGAGGTTAGGGTTAGGCATTTATTTTTTATGGTTAGGGTTAGGGTAAGGGGCTAGGAAATGCATTATGTCAATGAGTGTCCTCACAACGATATAAGTACAAACATGTGTGTGTGTGTGTGTGTGTGTGTGTTCTTGTACATACCCAAAAGTAAGGACCAAAATTGGTATTTCACCAACAGAGTGAGGACATTTTTGCCGGTCCTCACTTTTCAAAAGGCCTTTTTTGGCCTTTTTGAGGTTCAGACTTGGTTTTTGATTCAGGGTTCCAGTGGGGTTGAGGTTGGGTTTAGGGCAGAGGTCAGGGTTAGGCATTTT
>NW_021941386.1:115945-134054 GCF_902148845.1 Salarias fasciatus | reverse complement strand
CCGCTCCCCCCTGCTCCGCCCCGCCTTGCTCCGCCCCGCCCTGCTCCGCCCCACCCCGCCCCTGCTCTGCTCCGCCCCACCCTGCTACGCTCTGCCCTGCTCCACCCCGCCCCGCTCCGCTCTGCTCCGCCCCGCCCTGCTCCGCCCCGCTCCGCCCCGCCCCACCCTGCTCCGCCCCGCTCCGCCCCGCCCCGCCCTGCTCCGCCCCGCCCTGCTCCGCCCCGCCCTGCTCCGCCCCACCCCGCCCTGCTCTGCTCCGCCCCACCCTGCTCCGCTCTGCCCTGCTCCACCCCGCCCGCTCCGCTCTGCTCCGCCCCGCCCTGCTCCGCTCTGCTCCGCCCCACCCGCCCCGCTCCGCCCCGCCCTGCTCCGCCCCGCTCCGCTCTGCTCCACCCCGCCCCGCCCTGCTCCGCCCTGCTCTGCTCCGCCCCGCCCTGCTCCGCCCTGCTCCGCCCCACCCCGCCCTGCTCTGCTCCGCCCCGCCCTGCTCTGCTCCGCCCCGCTCCACCCCGCCCCGCCCTGCCCTGCTCCGCCCCGCCCTGCTCCACCCTGCTCCGCCCCGCTCCACCCCGCCCCGCCCTGCTCTGCTCCGCCCTGCTCCGCCCCGCCCTGCTCTGCTCTGCTCCGCCCTGCTCTGCTCCGCCCCGCCCTGCTCTGCTCCGCCCCGCCCCGCCCCGCCCCGCCCCACTCAGCTCTGCTCCACCCCGCCCCGCCCTGCTCCGCTCCGCCCCGCCCCGCCCCGCTCCGCCCCGCCCCACCCTGCTCCGCCCCGCCTTGCTCCGGTCCGCCCTGCCCCGCCCCGCTCCGCCCTGCTCCGCCCCGCCCCGCTCCGCCCCGCTCCGCCCCGCCCCACCCTGCTCCGCCCCGCCTTGCTCCGGTCCGCCCTGCCCCGCCCCGCTCCGCCCTGCTCCGCCCGCCCCGCTCCGCCCCGCTCCGCCCCGCCCCACCCTGCTCCGCCCCGCCTTGCTCCGCCCCGCCCTGCTCCGCCCCACCCCGCCCTGCTCTGCTCCGCCCCACCCTGCTCCGCTCTGCCCTGCTCCACCCCGCCCCGCTCCGCTCTGCTCCGCCCCACCCCGCCCTGCTCCGCCCCGCCCTGCTCTGCTCCGCCCCGCTCCGCTCTGCTCCACCCCGCCCCGCTCCGCCCCGCCCCGCCCTGCTCCGCCCCGCCCCGCCCTGCTCCGCCCCGCCCCGCCCTGCTCCGCCCTGCTCTGCTCCGCCCCGCCCTGCTCCGCCCACCCCGCCCTGCTCTGCTCCGCCCCGCCCTGCTCTGCTCCGCCCCGCTCCACCCCGCCCCGCCCTGCCCTGCTCCGCCCCGCCCTGCTCCACCCTGCTCCGCCCCGCTCCACCCCGCCCCGCCCTGCTCTGCTCCGCCCCACCCCGCCCCGCTCCGCCCCGCCCCACCCTGCTCCGCCCCGCCTTGCTCCGGTCCGCCCTGCCCCGCCCCGCTCCGCCCTGCTCCGCCCCGCCCCGCTCCGCCCCGCCCCACCCTGCTCCGCCCCGCCTTGCTCCGGTCCGCCCTGCCCCGCCCCGCTCCGCCCTGCTCCGCCCCGCCCCGCTCCGCCCCGCCCCACCCTGCTCCGCCCCGCCTTGCTCCGCCCCGCCCTGCTCCGCCCACCCCGCCCTGCTCTGCTCCGCCCCACCCTGCTCCGCTCTGCCCTGCTCCACCCCGCCCCGCTCCGCTCTGCTCCGCCCCGCCCTGCTCCGCTCTGCTCCGCCCCACCCCGCCCTGCTCCGCCCCGCCCTGCTCCGCCCCACCCCGCCCCGCTCCGCCCCGCCCTGCTCCGCCCCGCTCCGCTCTGCTCACCCCGCCCCGCTCCGCCCTGCTCCGCCCCGCCCCGCCCTGCTCCGCCCCGCCCCGCCCTGCTCCGCCCTGCTCTGCTCCGCCCCGCCCTGCTCCGCCCCACCCCGCCCTGCTCTGCTCCGCCCCGCTCCACCCCGCCCCGCCCTGCTCTGCTCCGCCCCGCCCTGCTCCACCCTGCTCCGCCCCGCTCCACCCCGCCCCGCCCTGCTCTGCCCCGCCCTGCTCCGCCCCGCCCTGCTCTGCTCTGCTCCGCCCCGCCCTGCTCTGCTCCGCCCCGCCCTGCTCCGCCCCGCCCCGCCCTGCCCTGCTCCGCCCCGCCCTGCTCTGCTCCGCCCCGCTCCACCCCGCCCCGCCCTGCTCTGCTCCGCCCTGCTCCGCCCCGCCCTGCTCTGCTCTGCTCCGCCCCGCCCTGCTCCGCCCTGCTCCGCCCCGCTCCACCCCGCCCCGCCCTGCTCTGCTCCGCCCCGCCCTGCTCCGCCCTGCTCCGCCCCGCTCCACCCCGCCCCGCCCTGCTCCGCCCCCGCCCCTGCTCCGCCCTGCTCCGCCCCGCTCCACCCCGCCCCGCCCTGCTCTGCTCCGCCCCGCCCTGCTCCACCCTGCTCCGCCCCGCTCCACCCCGCCCCGCCCTGCTCCGCCCCGCCCCGCCCTGCTCCACCCTGCTCCGCCCCGCTCCACCCCGCCCCGCCCTGCTCTGCTCCGCCCCGCCCTGCTCCACCCTGCTCCGCTCTGCTCCGTCAGTCCAAAATAGAGCCAAGGTCTATTTGTCTCTCCGGTCCGGTCCGTCAGGTCTCCGTACGCATAAATTTCCACAGTTCAGATGCACCAAACAGGAAAGAGAACTCCAACAACCTCCGGCTTTATACAAAATAAAATCATTTTTTCTTTATTAAAAACTTTAAACTGTTATTTGTCCTCACATTAAGGTTCAGATATATCACGAACAGACCATACTGATTAAAATGTACACCTTAAAAAGTGGGCAAAGAAAAACTAAAACACACTTTCAAGTTTATTTGACAAACTTCTGTTTTGCCTGTAATCAAACTATAGTCGAACGTTTCTGAATGTTCACACAGCTGCATGTACGGCCCGTTTGCAGGCTGTTGTCCATAAATTTTGTGTTTTCTACAAAATACATATTCAGGACCATGTATGCATTTTATTCTGAAAGGCCCGAATGTCAACATCCTGTCGCACGAAATTCAGCGTGTTGAAGCACAACAGCCAGGATGAAGAGACGCTGATTCTGGAAGTGGAGAATCATAACATTTTATCTGACCCCAGTCATCCTCTCTACCAGGACGTACAGAGAAAGACGGCAGTGTGGCCCAGACTGCTCAGCTTCTGGAGGTCGATGCTAAACAGCGCTGCGCTGCTCTGCTTCTCCGGCCGGCGGAACAGAGACGCAGCGGAGCGGTGGGTTCTGACAAAACGGACCGGAGCGCAGCGCAGACACACGCAGTGGAATTTAGGGGTCAGTTGTCAAACAGTTTTCTTCAGGTCAACATGTGAAGGAAACTAAACATCAGATAAACACACTCATATTCATCCCTGTGCAACCACACCTGGATGTAGGGAAAGATTAAAAACGGCAACGTGAACACTCTCTCTCTCTCACACACACACACACACACTTACACACACACCCAGCATGCACTGCGACAGGGAGAGAAACTAGCAGACAGAGTAATGAACGAACACACTGAGAAGAAGAGGAAGTTTTACCGTCTCTGGAGCAGAAGAGAGACACTTTCTTCCTGGAATGACATGCATGGCTGCAGCACACACACACACACACACACACAGTTATTTAAAGTTGTCAAACACCATCAGTACAGACTCACATACACTGACACACACCTCCTCTTCTCCAGCCGGCCCTGCAGCGCCGTGCCGTTCCTCTGACTCCACTCCGGATGGACGTGTAACCAACGGCGACGGCCAGGGGAGCGGGGGTCGTCAGTTACCATGGCAACATAGGAGGGGACTCTGGAGGGATGAAGAAAGCACATGAGTGTGGTGTGTGTGTATGTGTGTGCGTGTGCGTGTGCGTGTGCGTGTGCGTGTGCGTGTGCGTGTGCGTGTGTGTGTGTGTGTGTGTGTGTGTGTGTGTGTGTGTGTGTGTGTTACTGACCTTACCCTAGTCCCAGCTGCTGGCAGGTCAGGGCGCTCAGCTCGGGGTTCCACTCGTCGGCGCACACCTGGTACTCCGAGGCCGTTCTGAGCACGGTGAGCCCAGAGCTGTCCAGCGACACTGCAACAGCAACACAACAGTCAGACAACAGTCAGACAACAGTAGAAACAATGAGACAACAACAGCATGACAACAGTAAGACAACACCAGAAACAATGAGACAACAACAGCATGACAACAGTAAGACAACACCAGAAACAATGAGACAACAACAGCATAACAACAGTCAGACAACAGTAGAAACAATGAGACAACAACAGCATGACAACAGTAAGACAACACCAGAAACAATGAAACAACAACAGCATGACAACAGTCAGACAACAGTAGAAACAATGAGACAACAACAGCATGACAACAGTAAGACAACACCAGAAACAATGAGACAACAACAGCATGACAACAGTAAGACAACACCAGAAACAATCGGACAGCAACAGCATGACAACAGTAAGACGATAGTGACATTGAGGCAGCTGCAGCGTCTCCTGCAGTGAGATTGTCCCATAGCCTCTGGGCAGGCGGAGAGGTTGCTGGTTCTACTCTTCATGGTGAGTGACGCGGTAGCGGCTCGCTGCCCCGGGTTGGTTTGCGTGACGACGGCTGTCGTTGCGTCAGGCGTCACAGGCGTCCCCCATCCACGTTCGAGGTCCGTCCCTCGGAGGACTTCCTGAGGGAGTTACAGCATGGGGGAACCGCACGCTCTGTCCGTCTACCCAACATGCCTCGGGGCATCTGGATGGGGCGGGCGTCACGCTGTGGCCGAACGCCGCTTTCCTTCCTAAGGCGCTGTGGAGGCCGCGAGCCGCCAGCCTGGAGGACTCCTACTGGCAGCTGCACGGCGCTCCGCCGGCTGTCCAGACGTCTGACCAGCTGGGCTCTGATGAGGACTCTGCTGTCCAGCAGCGTCTGTCCCACTGGGGGGGACACCATTCTACATTCCTATTGGGCCGCAGGCCGGCCTCCGCCCCAGGCTGTGCACTGCCTCTCCAGCAGGGCGGGGTCTACGTCAGGGGCCGCCCTGTAGGGGGCGCCCCTGGATGAGCTGTGTGCTGCCACCTGCTGGACGACGCCTGGCACCGTCTCCAGGTTCTACAGCAGGGGTCTGCAACTGGCGGCCCGCGGGCCGAATCCGGCCGAGTCTGGAATCCCAAACTTATAGGGGTTCCTGGGTCACCCAGGGGTCACCCAGAGGTCACCCAGGGGTCACGACTGGATGTTGTTGGTTTACGGACTCGAGCTGCACATGGTGAAGGGAACATGCCAGAGCTTTAAGCTCCGCCTCTGGCGGTCATCCGGGATTCAACAACAATAACGAAACAGTAGTAACAATCAGACAGCAACAACAACTGTATCACAACAGCAACAACGAGGGAACAACAGTATCAAAACAACAATAGGACAACAAGCGTACCATTGCAATAACAACAATAATATCACAACACAACATCAGTACACTACAGCGAGAGACAAACTACAACAGTAACTTTGAGTTGAAACAAATGTAAGAAAACGACAATAGGACAACAACCACACATCAATAATAGCAATAAGTAAACAAAACAAACAAAAACAGCAGAATCACAACAACAACAACAACAACAACCAGAAAACAACGTCATCACAGCTACAATAAGACTCAGAACAACAATAACAGCTGGACAGAAAAGGTATCATAACAGTGATCATGAATAACAGTATCACGATAATCACAATCAGACAACTACAGTGTCACAACAACAACACCAAGACAACAGTATCACAACAGTCACAAGAAGAAAAGAGCACTGTCAAAACAACAATAAGACAACGACGAGACAGCAACAGTATCAGAAGAACATCACAATGTCACGACAACAACAGCACCATATCAACCCTATGCGATCTTTTTAAAAATCAAAGACGTGTGTGTGTGTGTGTGTGTGTGTGTGTGTGTGTGTGTGTGTGTGTGTGTGTGTGTGTGTGTGTGTATTCCTACCACAGTTCCACTCATCAGAGCTGTCGGAGCAGTGTTTCCTTCCATCGCACCACAGAGTTCGATGGACACACTGATGGTTGTTACAGGAGACCTCATTATCTCTACACACAGCTGAGGACACACACACACACACACACACACACACACACACACACACACACACACACACACACACACACAGTCGGAGTCAGTTGAGATGGAACATATCTTTTGTCTAATTGGCAAAAATGCAGTAATGATCAGGAACCGGGACCGGTCCTCTGGGAGAACAGGACACTTCCTGTCCCCAGACTTTCTGTCCGGGGACAGGAAGTGTCTGGGGACAGGGAGTCTGGGGACAGGAAGTCTGGAGACAGGAAGTGTCTGGGGACGGGGAGTCTGGGGACAGGAAGTCTGGAGACAGGAAGTGTCTGGGGACGGGGAGTCTGGGGACAGGAAGTCTGGAGACAGGAAGTGTCTGGGGACGGGGAGTCTGGGGACAGGAAGTGTCTGGAGACAGGAAGTGTCTGGGGACAGGAAGTCTGGAGACAGGAAGTGTCTGGAGACAGGAAGTGTCTGGGGACAGGAAGTCTGGAGACAGCTCCTGCTCCTCTCTTGTCTCTGCTCCTCACACACATTTGTACTTCTATCGTTGTGAGGACACTCACTGACATAATGCATCGCCTAGCCCCTAAAACCTGACCCAGACCCAGACCTGAACCTGACCTGAACCTGACCTGAACCTGACCTGAACCTGACCTGAACCTGACCTGACCCAGACCCAGACCTGAACCTGACCTGAACCTGACCTGAACCTGACCTGAACCTGACCTGAACCTGACCTGAACCTGACCTGAACCTGACCTGAACCTGACCTGACCCAGACCCAGACCTGAACCTGACCTGAACCTGACCTGAACCTGACCTGAACCTGACCTGAACCTGACCTGAACCTGACCTGACCCAGACCCAGACCTGAACCTGACCTGAACCTGACCTGACCCAGACCTGAACCTGACCTGAACCTGACCAAAGCCTAATTCTAACCCCAACCCAATAAATCAAGTCTTAACCCTCCAAAAGGTCTGGAGAAAACTGAGGACCAGCAAAAGTGTTGGTAAAAAGGAATTCTGGTCCTCAGATACGAGTATCTACAAGAACACACACACACACACACACACACACACACACACACACACACACACACACAGGTTCGTATTTCTATCCTCGTGGGGACCTTCCATTGACTCCCATTCATGTCTAACCCCTGACCCTGACCCTAACCCAGACCACCACACAGCCTGACCCTGAAGAAATGTTTTTTCAGTAACAACAACATGGTGAAGAGAACACTGTTTCCCTCATGAGGACCGGAAGAAGGTCCACAAGGCACATCGAGCAGGTTTGCAGGTTTTCCTATCCTTGTGGGGACATTTGGTCCCCACAATGATAGGAAAATGAGTACACACACACACACACAGAGTCAGGTGGACTCACAGCAGTTGGCCTCGTCCACCAGCAGGGGGCAGTCTGGGAAGCCGTCACAGATCATACTGGTCTGGATGCAGACTGAACTGCCGGGACACTCCCAGAGAGCACGCTCCGAGCAGCCTGCACACACACACACACACACACACACACACACACACACACACACACACACACACACACACACACACACACACACACACACACTGTCAGCTGGACACTCCCAGAGAGCACGCTCCGAGCAGCCTGCACACACACACACACACACACACACACACACACACACACTGTCAGCTGGACACTCCCAGAGAGCACGCTCCGAGCAGCCTGCACACACACACACACGCACACACACACACCGCAGTGGTCCTCGTCGCTGCGGTCGTCGCAGTCCGGGTGTCCATCACAGCGTTTGGTTGCCAGGACGCAGCGACCCGACCGGCACTTGAAGTGGCTGGGTGAGCATTCTGTCTCCATGGCAACAAGAGGACAGCAGGCGTAAGGGGAGCGCCGGAGACACCGCGGGGACGGCACGCCGCGGGGACGGCACGCCGCGGGAACGGCACGCCGCGGGAACGGCACGCCGCACGCCGCGGCGGCTCTTACCGTCCACGCCGTCCTCGGGCAGCAGGCACGACGCGTCCCCGCCGTCCTCCGGGAACTGGACGCAGTCCGAGTCCTCCGGCCACTGCAGTCCCACGATGCCGAGCACCGACTCACACTTCTCCTTCGCAGTCCGGCACAGAGACCTGGGGTCAAAGGTCACGATCAGATAAACCCACCGCTCGATGGGTCAGCCCAGGCTGACCGGACTAACCTGCTGAGACAGACTAGTCTCTGACCTGCAGGGCACATGGTCTACAGGTTAACTAGTCTATAACCTGCAGTGTACCTGGGTTAAAGGTTAACTAGTCTCTCACCTGCAGTGCACCTACGTTAAAGGTTAACTAGTCTCTGACCTGCAGTGCACCTACGTTAAAGGTTAACTAGTCTCTGACCTGCAATGCACCTACGTTAAAGGTTAACTAGTCTCGGACCTGCAATGTACCTGGGTTAAAGGTTAACTAGTCTCTGACCTGCAGTGTACCTGGGTTAAAGGTTAACTAGTCTCTGACCTGCAGTGTACCTGGGTTAAAGGTTAACTAGTCTCTGACCTGCAGTGTACCTGGATTAAAGGTTAACTAGTCTCTGACCTGCAGTGCACCTACGTTAAAAGTTAACTAGTCTCGGACCTGAAGTGTACCTGGATTAAAGGTTAACTAGTCTCTGACCTGCAATGCACCTACGTTAAAGGTTAACTAGTCTCGGACCTGCAATGTACCTGGGTTAAAGGTTAACTAGTCTCTGACCTGCAGTGTACCTGGGTTAAAGGTTAACTAGTCTCTGACCTGCAGTGTACCTGGATTAAAGGTTAACTAGTCTCTGACCTGCAGTGCACCTATGTTAAAGGTTAACTAGTCTCGGATCTGCAGTGCACCTACGTTAAAGGTTAACTAGTCTCGGACCTGCAGTGCACCTGGGTTAAAGGTTAACTAGTCTCTGACCTGCAGTGTACCTGGATTAAAGGTTAACTAGTCTCTGACCTGCAGTGCACCTACGTTAAAGGTTAACTAGTCTCGGACCTGCAATGTACCTGGGTTAAAGGTTAACTAGTCTCTGACCTGCAGTGTACCTGGGTTAAAGGTTAACTAGTCTCTGACCTGCAGTGTACCTGGATTAAAGGTTAACTAGTCTCGGACCTGCAGTGCACCTACGTTAAAGGTTAACTAGTCTCGGACCTGCAGTGCAAGTACGTTAAAGGTTAACTAGTCTCTGACCTGCAATGCACCTACGTTAAAGGTTAACTAGTCTCTGACCTGCAGTGCACCTACGTTAAAGGTTAACTAGTCTCTGACCTGCAGTGTACCTACGTTAAAGGTTAACTAGTCTCTGACCTGCAGTGCACCTGGATTAAAGGTTAACTAGTCTCGGACCTGCAGTGTACTTGGATTAAACGTTAACTAGTCTCTGACCTGCAGTGCACCTGGATTAAAGGTGAACTAGTCTCGGACCTGCAGTGTACTTGGATTAAAGGTTAACTAGTCTCTGACCTGCAGTGCACCTGGATTAAAGGTTAACTAGTCTTGGACCTGCAGTGTACTTGGATTAAAGGTTAACTAGTCTCTGACCTGCAGTGTACCTGGGTTAAAGGTTAACTAGTCTCTGACCTGCAGTGCACCTGGGTTAAAGGTTAACTAGTCTCTGACCTGCAGTGTACCTGGGTTAAAGGTTAACTAGTCTCTGACCTGCAGTGTACCTGGATTAAAGGTTAACTAGTCTCTGACCTGCAGTGTACCTGGGTTAAAGGTTAACTAGTCTCTGACCTGCAGTGCACCTACGTTAAAAGTTAACTAGTCTCGGACCTGAAGTGTACCTGGATTAAAGGTTAACTAGTCTCTGACCTGCAGTGTACCTGGATTAAAGGTTAACTAGTCTCTGACCTGCAGTGCACCTACGTTAAAGGTTAACTAGTCTCTGACCTGCAATGCACCTACGTTAAAGGTTAACTAGTCTCGGACCTGCAATGTACCTGGGTTAAAGGTTAACTAGTCTCTGACCTGCAGTGTACCTGGGTTAAAGGTTAACTAGTCTCTGACCTGCAGTGTACCTGGATTAAAGGTTAACTAGTCTCGGACCTGCAGTGCAAGTACGTTAAAGGTTAACTAGTCTCTGACCTGCAATGCACCTACGTTAAAGGTTAACTAGTCTCTGACCTGCAGTGCACCTACGTTAAAGGTTAACTAGTCTCTGACCTGCAGTGTACCTACGTTAAAGGTTAACTAGTCTCTGACCTGCAGTGCACCTGGATTAAAGGTTAACTAGTCTCGGACCTGCAGTGTACTTGGATTAAAGGTTAACTAGTCTCTGACCTGCAGTGCACCTGGATTAAAGGTTAACTAGTCTCGGACCTGCAGTGTACTTGGATTAAAGGTTAACTAGTCTCTGACCTGCAGTGTACCTGGATTAAAGGTTAACTAGTCTCGGACCTGCAGTGCAAGTACGTTAAAGGTTAACTAGTCTCTGACCTGCAATGCACCTACGTTAAAGGTTAACTAGTCTCTGACCTGCAGTGCACCTACGTTAAAGGTTAACTAGTCTCTGACCTGCAGTGTACCTACGTTAAAGGTTAACTAGTCTCTGACCTGCAGTGCACCTGGATTAAAGGTTAACTAGTCTCGGACCTGCAGTGTACTTGGATTAAAGGTTAACTAGTCTCTGACCTGCAGTGCACCTGGATTAAAGGTTAACTAGTCTCGGACCTGCAGTGTACTTGGATTAAAGGTTAACTAGTCTCTGACCTGCAGTGCACCTGGATTAAAGGTTAACTAGTCTTGGACCTGCAGTGTACTTGGATTAAAGGTTAACTAGTCTCTGACCTGCAGTGTACCTGGGTTAAAGGTTAACTAGTCTCTGACCTGCAGTGCACCTGGGTTAAAGGTTAACTAGTCTCGGACCTGCAGTGTGCTTGGATTAAAGGTTAACTAGTCTCTGACCTGCAGTGTACCTGGATTAAAGGTTAACTAGTCTCTGACCTGCAGTGTACCTGGGTTAAAGGTTAACTAGTCTCTGACCTGCAGTGCACCTACGTTAAAGGTTAACTAGTCTCTGACCTGCAGTGTACCTACGTTAAAGGTTAACTAGTCTCTGACCTGCAGTGCACCTGGATTAAAGCTTAACTCGTCTCTGACCTGCAGTGTATCTGGGTTAAAGGTTAACTAGTCTCGGACCTGCAGTGTACTTGGATTAAAGGTTAACTAGTCTCTGACCTGCAGTGCACCTGGGTTAAAGGTTAACTAGTCTCGGACCTGCAGTGTACTTGGATTAAAGGTTAACTAGTCTCTGACCTGCAGTGTACCTGGGTTAAAGGTTAACTAGTCTCTGACCTGCAGTGCACCTGGGTTAAAGGTTAACTAGTCTCTGACCTGCAGTGCACCTACGTTAAAGGTTAACTAGTCTCTGACCTGCAGTGCACCTACGTTAAAGGTTAACTAGTCTCTGACCTGCAGTGCACCTGGATTAAAGGTTAACTAGTCTCTGACTTGCAGTGTACCTGGGTTAAAGGTTAACTAGTCTCGGACCTGCAGTGTACTTGGATTAAAGGTTAACTAGTCTCTGACCTGCAGCGCACCTACGTTAAAGGTTAACTAGTCTCTGACCTGCAGTGCACCTACGTTAAAGGTTAACTAGTCTCGGACCTGCAGTGCAAGTACGTTAAAGGTTAACTAGTCTCTGACCTGCAATGCACCTACGTTAAAAGTTAACTAGTCTCTGACCTGCAGTGCACCTACATTAAAGGTTAACTAGTCTCTGACCTGCAGTGTACCTACGTTAAAGGTTAACTAGTCTCTGACCTGCAGTGCACCTGGATTAAAGGTTAACTAGTCTCGGACCTGCAGTGTACTTGGATTAAAGGTTAACTAGTCTCGGACCTGCAGTGTACTTGGATTAAAGGTTAACTAGTCTCTGACCTGCAGTGCACCTGGATTAAAGGTTAACTAGTCTCGGACCTGCAGTGTACTTGGATTAAAGGTTAACTAGTCTCTGACCTGCAGTGCACCTGGATTAAAGGTTAACTAGTCTCGGACCTGCAGTGTACTTGGATTAAAGGTTAACTAGTCTCTGACCTGCAGTGCACCTGGATTAAAGGTTAACTAGTCTTGGACCTGCAGTGTACTTGGATTAAAGGTTAACTAGTCTCTGACCTGCAGTGTACCTGGGTTAAAGGTTAACTAGTCTCTGACCTGCAGTGCACCTGGGTTAAAGGTTAACTAGTCTCGGACCTGCAGTGTGCTTGGATTAAAGGTTAACTAGTCTCTGACCTGCAGTGTCCCTGGATTAAAGGTTAACTAGTCTCTGACCTGCAGTGTACCTGGGTTAAAGGTTAACTAGTCTCTGACCTGCAGTGCACCTACGTTAAAGGTTAACTAGTCTCTGACCTGCAGTGTACCTACGTTAAAGGTTAACTAGTCTCTGACCTGCAGTGCACCTGGATTAAAGCTTAACTAGTCTCTGACCTGCAGTGTATCTGGGTTAAAGGTTAACTAGTCTCGGACCTGCAGTGTACTTGGATTAAAGGTTAACTAGTCTCTGACCTGCAGTGCACCTGGGTTAAAGGTTAACTAGTCTCGGACCTGCAGTGTACTTGGATTAAAGGTTAACTAGTCTCTGACCTGCAGTGTACCTGGGTTAAAGGTTAACTAGTCTCTGACCTGCAGTGCACCTGGGTTAAAGGTTAACTAGTCTCGGACCTGCAGTGTGCTTGGATTAAAGGTTAACTAGTCTCTGACCTGCAGTGTACCTGGATTAAAGGTTAACTAGTCTCTGACCTGCAGTGTACCTGGGTTAAAGGTTAACTAGTCTCTGACCTGCAGTGCACCTACGTTAAAGGTTAACTAGTCTCTGACCTGCAGTGCACCTACGTTAAAGGTTAACTAGTCTCTGACCTGCAGTGCACCTGGATTAAAGGTTAACTAGTCTCTGACTTGCAGTGTACCTGGGTTAAAGGTTAACTAGTCTCGGACCTGCAGTGAACTTGGATTAAAGGTTAACTAGTCTCTGACCTGCAGGGCGGGACCCTCTGCAGGGTCAGCGGGTCACACTTGGGCACCAGCAGGGTGCAGGCGTAGAACATGAGGAACTGGTAGCAGCCGGTCTGGACCAGGGCCGGGAACAGCGAGGACTCCCAGGACACGGCGCTCTCCCTCTGGGACTGGTGGCCCAGGTAGTTGGGGTAGCTGGTCAGGTTGTAGGGCAGGTTCATGCACAGCTCCAGGCTGATGGGCTCACAGGCGGCTGGACACACAGACCAGGGTCAGGACCAGGTCCCGGAGTCACGGCCAGGACCTGGTCCCTGTCTCGGCTCCGCCCCCTGCTGGAGACTCACTGCAGTTGTTTCTCAGGTTGCAGGTGGAGCCTCCTCCTCCGCAGGATGACTGACAGGAGGCGGAGCTACAGTCCAGCTGACCGGGGACACACACACCCCGAGCTGGAGAACACACACACACACACACACACACACACACAGAGTTGAGGTTGTTTCTTCAATCTTCATTTATCCCACTGAGTGATCTGATCTCAATAAACACCACAAAACACAATAAAAACACACTCATGTTGTCAGTTGGATTGTGTGTGTGTGTGTGTGTGTGTGTGTGTCTCACTCTGCTCTCGGTTGCAGTGCTCTTCATCACTGCCATCCTTACAGTCATCCTCACCGTCGCAGTGGAAGGCCAGAGGGATGCACTGACCGTTCCTGCACTCCAGGAGACCCTGGCTTCTACAGGCTGCACACGCACACACACACACACACACACACACACACACACACACACACACACACACACACACACACACACACACACACACACACACACACACACACGGGTGAGACAGGACGGCGCTGTCGACGGCGTTGCCACGGCGCCGCAGTGACTTACAGCAGTTGAACTCGTCGCTCTTGTCCAGGCAGTCGTGGTCTCCGTCACACAGCCAGTCTGAGGACACACAGCGTCCGTCCCCACAGCGGTGCTCCCGGGACGGCTCACACACTGTCCACACGCACACACACACCCAGCGGCACTCTGCTGGATCCTTGCTGATTCTAGTGTGTCTGTGTGAGTGTGTGTGTGTGTGTGTGTGTGTGTGTGTGTGTCTCACCACAGTCGAGTTCGTCACTAAGGTCACCGCAGTCATCATACCCGTCACACACCAGAGAGGGTGACAGACAGCGACCTGTGCTGCAGCGAAACTCTGCATCTGTACAAACTACACACACACACACACACACACACACACTTTCAAAACCTGAACCTTTCCCCCTCATCCAATTTAAAGTCACCGATAAAAACATCATCAATGAAAACCTTTATGCAGTGTGTGTGTGTGTGTGCGTGTGTGTGTGTGTGTGTGTGTGTGTGCGTGTGTGTGTGTGTGTGTGTGCGCTCACCGCAGTGTGTCTCGTCGCTCCAGTCGTCACAGTCATTGAAGCCGTTACACACCAGCTTCTGGGAGACACACAGTCCTGATGCACACAGGAAGCTGTCCGTCCCTCCACACACAGCTACCGACCAATCAGAGACAGCGCAGCTGTGACATCACCATCTGCTTCTCTGAACCAATGACAACCAGGTGTGTGTGTCAGTCAGCACTCACAGGACTTCCCTTTCATCTGCCTCGGTGAGTAGCAGACCGGAGGAGGCGATGAAGATGAGGATGATGAAGGTGATGAAGATGGCACGGTGTTGTTGAACTGAGAACATCGCAGGAAGTCGGGCCAGGAGGCGTTGAACATCTGGAGAACTGGCTCACAACCTTCTCTGGCAGCTTCACAGAAGGACGCACAGGGCAGCACCACACGCCTACACACACACACACAGACACACACACACACACACACACACACACACACACACACACACACAGGGTTATACTGTAAATCCTCTTACAGCAGCCGGGGCTTTGATTTCTCTCAGCTGTAGCTGCTCCAGGCTCTTAATGGAAGGAGGCATGTATAAGAGAGAGGCTTGTATTTAAACATTTTCAAAAAGAGCAGGGAGATCTTTTGTGTCGATTTGAACCCAGTAAAAATTTACTGAGCTCATTTATTTTTTCAATCGATGTGAAAAAATGAAATCTCAACATGGAGTTTAATGTTTTCTGTCCCTCCGCCATTTTTGCCGGACGTGTGTAATACACACAGTGGCCACACCAGGAGGACTGGCGCTGTAGCACAGACTACTGTCAGTACAGCACTGCAGCGCCTCTCAGAGAAAAAGAAAAAAAAAAAAAGCCGGCTTGTATTTGGAGGCAGCTTTTATGAGATTTCTTCAAAGACGCACCAGGCATTAAAGGAGACGGGCTTTTCATGGAGTACAGGTCATTATTAGAGGATTCACGGTATCTCAGAAACGACACTAAAGTTCAACATGGAGTTCCACAGATCAGTCTGCCTACAGTCGTCCTACAGTCTAAAAACAGTCTGCCTACAGTCTACCAACAATCTGCCGACAGTCTGCGTACAGTTTACCAACAATCTGCCTGCAGTTATCCTACAGTCTAAAAACAGTCTGTCTGCAGTCGTCCTACAGTCTAAAAACAGTCTGCCTGCAGTCTACCTACAATCTGCATACAGTCATCCAACAGTCTGCCTACAGTCGTTCTGCAGTCTGCTTACAGTCTACCCACAGTCTGCCTACAGTCTACCATCAATCTGCCTACAGTCGTCCTACAGTCTGCTTACATTCTACCAATAATCTGCCTACAGTCATCTAACAGTCTGCTTACAGTCTGCCTACAGTCGTCTAAGAGTCTGCCTACAGTCTGCTTACAGTCTGTCTACAATCGTCCTACAGTCTAAAAACAGTCTGCCTACAGTCTAACAACAAACTGCGTACAGTTGTCCAACAGTCTGCCTACAGTCATTCTGCAGTCTGCTTACAGTCTACCATCAATCTGCATACAGTCGTCCTACAGTCTACCAACAATCTGCAAACAGTCATCCTACAGTCTACCAACAATCTGCCTACAGTCGTCCAACAGTCTGCCTACAGTGGTCATACAGTCTGCCTACAGTGTACCAACAATCTGCTTACATTCATCCTACAGTCTACCAACAATCTGCCTACAGTCGTCCAACAGTCTGTCTACAGTCGTCTAACAGTCTGCTTACAGTCTGCCTACAGCCGTCCAAGAGTCTGCCTACAGTCTGTCTACAATCGTCCTACAGTCTAAAAAGTCTGCCTACAGTCTGTCTACAATCGTCCTACAGTCTAAAAAGTCTGCCTACAGTCTGTCTACAATCGTCCTACAGTCTAAAAAGTCTGCCTACAGTCTACCAACAGTATTCTTACAGTTGTCCAACAGTCTGCCTACAGTTGTCCTACAGTCTGCTTACAGTCTACCCACAGTCTGCCTACAGTTGTCCTACAGACTGCTTACAGTCTGTCTACATTCGTCCTACAGTCTGCCTACATTTGTCCTACAGTCTGCTTAGTCTACCAACAGTCTGCCTACAGTCGTCTAACAGTCTGCTTACAGTCTGCCTACAGTCGTCCAAGAGTCTACCAACAGTCTACTTACAGTCGTCCTACAGTCCTCATACAGTCTACCAACAGTCTGTCTACAGTCTGCCTACAGTCGTCCTACAGTCCTGTGCTGTAGTTCCTGTCCGGTGCTCAGCTTTCTTCCAGATTCTCCCCAGATGTTTGTGACTTCACTTCCTGGTCTGAGCACCAATAGAAAGGCAGAGCTGCTGAGGCTCCGCCTCTATAGTCTCCAGTGGCGGACTGTGCATTTCACACTAAGGCCTTCAGAACAGATCCGCCTGAACCAACCCACCTCTCAATTACTATTTTATGTCTATAAAAAACTCTTATCATGCAGATATGCACATAAAGAGTTGTTGCACAGCAGATAGATACTTGTGCAGCCAGAATAAATCTGTGCACATACAATGAGCATCAACAACTTAACAAAACAGCAATATTATTCAGGAAAAGAGGAACATTTTACTCACCAAAATCCCGATTATTTGTAAACAAAATCCATCCTCCTTTCCTTCCTCAAACAGAGTTCAACTGCTCTGTCATATAGATTATCCAGCGTTTCAGTTCCATAAAGCCAGGGCTGAAAGTCCAGCTGCCCTGTGGGATTTCTGGCATAAGTTTTATTTCTCTTCAGGTCTTCTTCTTCTTCTTCTTCTTCTTCTTCTTCTTTGGAATAATTGAGGTAGGCGACCAACAACTTAGGTGCATAGCGCCCCCTACTGTATCTCTTGGTGAATGTAAATCAGAGGGCCTGGATCTGCTGTTGTTAGAAGCTAGAAGGCGCTGAGTCGCCAACTCGAAATCTGATTGGTTGAAGCAGCTGTCTGTTTGACGCTTCACTTTACTTCACTGCGCCATCAGAACGGACAGCGAAGGCCTCAGGCAGATTTCTTTGACCCTAGCAACAGATGATGCCTGAAATCTGATTGGTTAAATGATTTAATATGAAAAAAACATGTCTGGAAGCAGCGCGACCACGGGAGAACTATGAAAGGAACCAGAACATACCGTTTGGAATCATTTAGTAAGTATTTATGGACAAAATATAATTTACATCAGTCTGTAATTCAGATACTTTTTAGGCCAACAGAGAAGGCTTTGCAGGCCCTGACGGCCCACCACTGATAGTCTCCCCGTTACAGTTTTCTTCTGGTGTGTGTGTTGTTTTTGAAAATGACGTGTGTGTGTGTGTGTGTGTGTGTGTGTGTGTGTGTGTGTGTGTGTGTGTGTGTGTGTGTGTGTGTGTGTGTGTGTGTGCGTGCGTGTGTGTGCGTCCGTCACCTGTCCTGAACGCCGTCAGCAGACACACACTCCGGCAGCGCCAGCGAGCAGCCGAACAGCAGGATGTGTCTGTAGCAGGAGAGCCTGCTGAGGTAGCTGAAGAACCTGCAAGACACAGCAGTGTGTGTGTGTGTGTGTGTGTGTGTGTGTGTGTGTGTGTGTGTGTGTGTGTGTGTACCTGAGCAGCATGTCCACCTCGGAGCTCCTCACCACGGCAGCAGAGGACGCCAGCCAGGTGTGGTTGTACGGCAGCATGTGACACTGTGGCTCAGTGATCAGCTGGCAGGCTGCACACACACAGGTCA
>NW_021941386.1:103445-110945 GCF_902148845.1 Salarias fasciatus | reverse complement strand
TTGTCTACAGTTTGTGCAAAAGAAGTAGGGAGACTGCAGACAGAAAACTACCTGTCAGAACTCCAAAAAGTAGTCAAATTGCCAGGGCAAGATTTCACAGTTGTCCTTAATGGGGTGATGTCTCTGCTCGGTCAGACAGTCACCAAGCTCCACCCTGCGGCCGCTGAAGATAAGTGCCCTGTGGAGGGTAGTACTACTGCAGTCACAGACAGTCCGCAGACTCCATCCATGTACTCTCCTCTCGGTTTTGGTCACCCGATTGGTTCTGCTGCTGCAGATTACAACACTGTGCCACAGCCAACCATCCAGCTCGATCCCACAAGCCAACATACCCCGAGACCTTCCCTGCCAGGTATGTCACATGACAACCTCCATCCACCGGAAGTTCAGCGTTATGTGGTTGAGCATATCGTCAAGAATGATGACAGCACAATGCACTCCACACAGCATCCTAGAGCTTTCTCTGGGAGATCACCCAGACCACAAACTGAGTCAGACTATGACACATGGCGGTCTGGAGTTGAGCTGCTACTGAAAGATCCTGCAGTGTCTGACCTCCAGCGTTCACGCAAGATCTTTGATAGCTTGTTACCACCTGCTGCTGACGTGGTAAAGCATCTGAGACCCGACACCCCACCAGCAGTGTATCTGCAGACACTTGATTCAGCGTTTGGTACTGTTCAGGATGGCGATGAACTGTACGCCAAGTTTATGGACACATTCCAAAATGCTGGAGAGAAACCATCCAATTACCTGCAGCGACTGCAGGTGGCACTAAATCAGGCAGTAAAACGAGGCGGAGTCCTAAACAAAGACTTTGACCGACATTTACTGACCCAGTTCTGCCGTGGCTGTTGGGATGATTCTCTTATTACTGGACTTCAGTTGAAGCAGCGGAAACACAACCCACCTTCGTTTGCTGAGTTTCTGCTTCTTCTGCGAACTGAGGAAGATCGCGAAGCTGCCAAAGCCATCCGGATGAAGCAGCATCTCGGTTCATCCCGAACCAAAGCTGCAACTCACGCGCAGTATGCTTGCTCCGACAGTGCAGAGAAAGGAGAGATTGCTGCACTCACTAATGTCACGCTGCAACTCGCTCAACAAATAGCTGATATGCAAAAGCAACTTGCAGCCCTTACTGCTGCCCAAGCAGGCAACAGTCAGTCCACTGCTTGGAAGCCCACACCAGGCCGTAAGTGGGGTGAGGGGCAGAGGGCGGGCAAGCCACCAAAGAACCCGTCTTCTGTTCCCAGAGCCAGCTACTGCTATCGGTGTGGTGACGATGGCCATATCAAGCCTCAATGTGACAACCCCCCAAACTCTGCACTTGTCGCAACTAAGAAGAAACAGCTCGCTGAAAAACAACAAAGGTGGCAGAAATCAAACACTTCTGCAAAGTATCCGTTAAACTAGAGTCAGTTCCAGTTGGGGGGCCAACCGGAACTGTTAAGGACCCACAATGTCCCAATGAGGAAAAACATGCAAGATGTCAGGAAATAACCCAGACCACTTCTGTTCCAGCTACATTACCCAAAGGGTTTAGTTGGATCCCGCTGCACAGCCAACATTAGAATCGCTGGTGAGGAATTTAATTGTCTCTTGGACACAGGATCGCAAGTCACTAAGTAAGTACCGTATTGGCCCGAATATAAGACGACTCCAATTATATCACAACCCCTATTTTTCAAAGATCATTTTGTGAAAAAAAAAATGCTGAAGACAATAAGGTCACTCATAAAACAACTTTTCAATATACAATTATTATAAACTCAAAAACTCACAACTGAGATAACATTTCAGGAGATATAAAATGAAAAAATCTTACTACAGTATTGAAAAAAAATTCAATTCCTCAAAATAAGAAACAACAGTCAACAAACAAGAAGCCTCAAGGGGTCCAAACTGCATAAATGATGTAAATAACTGTCCAGGTCCTTCAGCTGAATCAGGCTCTGGTGGTGGACATTCCGTCTGTCCGTCTTTCAGAGACGTATTCACTCTCCCTTCTATCAGTCTCTCTGAAGCGTCTCTCAGGACCACGGAAAGCTTTTCTCATAGCGTTAGCATCTGTAGTGTTTTTTCTGTGCTCTCCAGTAAGAACGAGGCTCTGCTCCACCAGACCTCCTGGCGGCTTGGCAGTAGTTTGATGACTCTGCTGCGTTGATCACCATCAGTTTGAAGTTGGTATCATAACTTCTCCTCTGTTGTTTGCTCAGTTGTCCAGTGTTCAGCCCCTTTGTTCCAGATGATCCGCCATTTTTCATCACATCATTTGATCTCATTTCATCGCTCCACTCGCTCTCTGCTCAGTGATACTTTGGCTCCATCTAGCGGTGCGGATGTGTATTGACCATCTACCGTAAGTCCGCGATTATAACACCACCCCACTTTTGAGGATGCAATTTCTGGAAAAAAACATTGTCTTATATTCGGGCCAATACGGTAAGTAAGCTTTATTTGTATAGCACTTTTTCCAGACCAGGGTCACAAAGTGCTTCACATAAAAATAGTCTATACAAAATACAATCACTAAAATAACATATCAATATGCAAGATAAAACAGTACCATACAGGCTAAAAGGCTTGTTCAAAGAAAAAGGTCTTTAGCTGCTTTTTAAAAGAATCAACATTGTCCAGAGACCTGCGCAAACAAGGAACTGTTACCAGGACTACGGTCCTGGTATCATTCTGTAACCAGTATTTTGCAGACCAACCCGTGAGATCCTTGACTTATGCCGGGCGGACACTGTGCGATTTTAGAAATCTGACTGTCGGAGAAATGCTCCCACTGCACGATTGGGTTCGTCACTCGTACTCTATCTGACCCTGCGACGTGCACTCATACTGTACGACTGCTGTCGGTCAGGATTATTGACAACCACGGCGTCAGTCGGCATGTGACGGCATGACGTGATCGAGTGTAAACAACCAAAAACCAAGGTTCCGCGTTCCTATGACAACTACAGCATGCATGACAACAAGACGGCGAGCAGGCAGCAAGTTGCTGCAGCTGTGTGCGCTGTCTTCTGTGCTGAAACTGGAAAAAAGAAAAGGATTCGGGTACGTGAATGGCTGAGGAGACGTGGTCGTTATGGGATTTCCATCCTTCATCAGGAGCTTGAGGTAACGTTCATGTAAACTATATATTGTTTTACTGTAGCTATGATAGTTTCACGTTAGCATTAGCAATTAGCATTAGCGTTGAGCCGCACTGAGCCAGCCAATGTTGCTTTAAACACTATACTGCCCCGGCGAATTCCTCATCTGTAGCCGATAACGTTATGATGAATACAGCTAGCTCCGCCGGCGTCTTCTGCGCAGGTGCGAACGTAGAATCGTGACGTAACGCCACTCACACTGTACGAGCTACGGCGAGAATTTCTGACATGCCAGAAGTTTGATCGGGAGGTCGCAGCATTATCGTTGGAATGTAGCAGCAATGAATCCTTCCTCGTGAGTGTTCTCACACTGTACGGCTCACGACCTCCCGACCGGACGTCCCGACGCTATGATGTTGCCACGATGACGCAGCGTGGTCTGTGACGGCAAAATCGTGGTGAAATCCCCTCGAAATCACACAGTGTCCGCCCGGCATTACTGCAGGTTGAGGGAGCCACAGGTCAAGCAGTTCCATACCTTGGCTACGTGGAGATGGTGGTCACCTTCCCCAGTGAATTCCTGGGAGCTGATTTTGACGTCTCCACGCTGGCACTTGTTGTTCCTGACACTGGGAACCATCAGTCTCCGGTGTTGATAGGTATGAATACCTTGGAGCCACTTTACAGCCAGTATATGGGGAGTGAGTATGCCAACTTCCAGCCAGCTGCCCATGGCTACAAGGCAGTGCTGAAACTATTGCAGATCCACCACCAACAGCAATTGGTGGGCAGTGATAGTGTTGTGAGGTTAGCCAGCAAATCTCCAGTCCTCACCCCTGCCGGTCACACCGCCCTCGTTGATGGCTCCATCCACACGAGCATGCTGTCTTCTGGTCGATGGGCGCTAGTGGAGCACCCAGGTTCACCGCTGCCTGGTGGGCTGTGTGTTAAAACCTCGTTGATTACGCTGCCAAGTGATTCCCAAGGAAAGATCCCAGTCATCCTCAGTAATGAGTCAGATCAGGATGTAGCCATTGCACCTTTGTCTACCATCGCTGACCTTGCGGTTGCACCCCACATCCTATCACACAGTGTGTCACATCATTCATTGTTAGGAAATTCCCCTGCTCTGAAGTTGGAATTTAGACATTCACCAACTCCACCAGAGTGGAAGACCAGGATCACTGAGGAGCTCAACGAGATCCCTGCCGTCTTTGCCCTCAGGGACGTGAACTTTGGACGCACAGACAGGGTGAAACATCATATAAAGCTCCATGAAGAAACTCCATTCAAGCACAGAGCCAGACTCATCCACCCTCAAGACATCGAGGCTGTCCGGCAGCATCTAAGAGACCTGCTGGGAGCTGGAGGGATTCGGGAGTCAGAATCGTCGTTTTCATCCCCAATCGTCGTGGTCCGTAAGAAGAATGGTGACATACGGCTGTGTGTTGATTCCCGGAAGCTGAACTTACAGTTAAGGACGCCTGTCCTCTGCCAAACCTGGAGGAGTCTCTGTCCGCCTTGTCTGGGTCTAAATGGCTCAGTGTCACTCCTACAGCGAATCACGTCTTCTGATTGGATTACAGCCCAGAATTCACTATGAAACTTAAACAGCAGGAAGTGATGTCACTATGAAACTTCAACAGCTGGAAGTGATGTCACTATGAAACTTAAACAGCAGGAAGGGATGTCACTATGAAAATTAAACAGCAGGAAGTGATGTCACTGAGAAACTTAAACAGCAGGAAGTGATGTCACTGAGAAACTTAAACAGCAGGAAGTGATGTCACTATGAAACTTAAACAGCAGGAAGGGATGTCACTATGAAACTTAAACAGCAGGAAGGGATGTCACTGAGAAACTTAAACAGCAGGAAGTGATGTCACTGAGAAACTTAAACAGCAGGAAGTGATGTCACTATGAAACTTAAACAGCAGGAAGGGATGTCACTATGAAACTTGAACAGCAGGAAGTGATGTCACTAAGAAACTTAAACAGCAGGAAGTGATGTCACTATGAAACTTAAACAGCAGGAAGTGATGTCACTATGAAACTTGAACAGCAGGAAGTGATGTCACTAAGAAACTTAAACAGCAGGAAGTGATGTCACTATGAAACTTAAACAGCAGGAAGGGATGTCACTATGAAACTTAAACAGCAGGAAGTGATGTCACTATGAAACTTAAACAGCAGGAAGTGATGTCACTATGAAACTTGAACAGCAGGAAGTGATGTCACTAAGAAACTTAAACAGCAGGAAGTGATGTCACTATGAAACTTAAACAGCAGGAAGTGATGTCACTATGAAACTTAAACAGCAGGAAGTGATGTCACTATGAAAATTAAACAGCAGGAAGTGATGTCACTGAGAAACTTAAACAGCAGGAAGTGATGTCACTATGAAACTTAAACAGCAGGAAGGGATGTCACTATGAAACTTGAACAGCAGGAAGTGATGTCACTATGAAACTTAAACAGCAGGAAGTGATGTCACTATGGAACTTAAACAGCAGGAAGTGATGTCACTATGAAACTTAAACAGCAGGAAGTGATGTCACTATGAAACTTAAACAGCAGGAAGTGATGTCACTATGAAACTTAAACAGCAGGAAGTGATGTCACTATGAAACTTAAACAGCAGGAAGTGATGTCACTATGAAAATTAAACAGCAGGAAGTGATGTCACTGAGAAACTTAAACAGCAGGAAGTGATGTCACTATGAAACTTAAACAGCAGGAAGGGATGTCACTATGAAACTTGAACAGCAGGAAGTGATGTCACTATGAAACTTAAACAGCAGGAAGTGATGTCACTATGGAACTTAAACAGCAGGAAGTGATGTCACTATGAAACTTAAACAGCAGGAAGTGATGTCACTATGAAACTTAAACAGCAGGAAGTGATGTCACTATGAAACTTAAACAGCAGGAAGTGATGTCACTATGAAACTTAAACAGCAGGAAGTGATGTCACTAAGAAACTTAAACAGCAGGAAGTGATGTCACTATGAAACTTAAACAGCAGGAAGTGATGTCACTATGAAACTTAAACAGCACGAAGTGATGTCACTATGAAACTTAAACAGCAGGAAGTGATGTCACTATGAAACTTAAACAGCAGGAAGTGATGTCACTATGAAACTTAAACAGCAGGAAGTGATGTCACTATGAAACTTAAACAGCAGGAAGTGATGTCACTATGAAACTTAAACAGCAGGAAGTGATGTCACTATGAAACTTAAACAGCAGGAAGTGATGTCACTATGGAACTTAAACAGCAGGAAGTGATGTCACTATGAAACTTAAACAGCAGGAAGTGATGTCACTATGAAACTTAAACAGCAGGAAGTGATGTCACTGAGAAACTTAAACAGCAGGAAGTGATGTCACTATGAAACAAACAGCAGGAAGTGATGTCACTATGAAACAAACAGCAGGAAGTGATGTGAATGTGAAACAAAAAGCAAGAACAGAACAGGGAAGAAAAACACCACTTGTAGCCAAATCAAAGTCACTTTGTCGGCTTTATTGTTGAAATGATGAACGTCTCTAAATTAACATTTCAATGGAAAAAAAAAAACTTTCAAAGAATCAAGAGCATCAAACGCTCTCAAAACACACAGAACACACAGCGGGTCAGACGTCAACGTGCTGCGTTCAGGTGCCGTGGTGCGTTCAGGTGTCACAGCCGCCTTGCGTTCAGGTGTTTTACCTGTCAAGGTGCATTCAGGTGTTTCAGCTGTCATGGTGTGTTCAAGGGTCATGTTGAGTTCAGGGGTCGCGGTGCATTCAGGGGTTGTGGTGAGTTCAGGGGTCGCGGTGCATTCAGGGGTTGTGGTGAGTTCAGGGGTCGCGGTGCGTTCAGGGGTTGTGGTGCGTTCAGGTGTCACAGCCGCCTTGCGTTCAGGTGTTTCAGCTGTCATGGTGTGTTCGTCATGTTGAGTTCAGGGGTCGCGGTGCATTCAGGGGTTGTGGTGTGTTCAAGGGCCGTGGTGCGTTCAGGGGTCATGTTAAGTTCAGGGGTCGTGGTGCATTCAGGGGTCATGTTGACTTTAGGAGTCATGATCCGTTCAGGGGTCATATCGAGTACAGGGGTCATGTTGAGTTCAGGGGTCACGTTGAGTTCAGGGGACGTGGTGCATTCAGGAGTCTGGTGCGTTCAGGAGTCTGGTGCGTTCAGGGGTCGTGGTGCGTTCAGGGGTCATATTGAGTTCAGGGGACGTGGTGCGTTCAGGGGTCATGTTGAGTTCAGGGGTCACGTTGAGTTCAGGGGACGTGGTGCATTCAGGGGTCATGTTGAGTTCAGGGGTCGTGGTGCGTTCAGGGGTCATATTGAGTTCAGGAGTCTGGTGAGTTCAGGGGTCATGTTGAGTTCAGGGGTCGCGGTGCGTTCAGGAGTCTG
>NW_021941386.1:95945-98445 GCF_902148845.1 Salarias fasciatus | reverse complement strand
AGTAACAGAGTCCAGGTCAGTAACAGTAACAGAGTCCAGGTCAGTAACAGTAACAGAGTCCAGGACAGTAACAGAGTCCAGGTCAGTAACAGTAACAGAGTCCAGGACAGTAACAGTAACAGAGTCCAGGTCAGTAACAGTAACAGAGTCCAGGACAGTAACAGTAACAGAGTCCAGGTCAGTAACAGTAACAGAGTCCAGGTCAGTAACAGAGTCCAGGACAGTAACAGTAACAGAGTCCAGGACAGTAACAGTAACAGAGTCCAGGTCAGTAACAGTAACAGAGTCCAGGACAGTAACAGTAACAGAGTCCAGGACCGTAACAGTAACAGAGTCCAGGTCAGTAACAGTAACAGAGTCCAGGTCAGTAACAGAGTCCAGGACAGTAACAGTAACAGAGTCCAGGTCAGTAACAGAGTCCAGGACAGTAACAGTAACAGAGTCCAGGTCAGTAACAGTAACAGAGTCCAGGACAGTAACAGTAACAGAGTCCAGGACAGTAACAGTAACAGAGTCCAGGTCAGTAACAGTAACAGAGTCCAGGTCAGTAACAGAGTCCAGGACAGTAACAGTAACAGAGTCCAGGACAGTAACAGTAACAGAGTCCAGGTCAGTAACAGTAACAGAGTCCAGGACAGTAACAGTAACAGAGTCCAGGTCAGTAACAGTAACAGAGTCCAGGACCGTAACAGTAACAGAGTCCAGGTCAGTAACAGTAACAGAGTCCAGGTCAGTAACAGAGTCCAGGACAGTAACAGTAACAGAGTCCAGGTCAGTAACAGTAACAGAGTCCAGGTCAGTAACAGTAACAGAGTCCAGGACTGTAACAGAGTCCAGGACAGTAACAGTAACAGTCCAGGTGTGAGGTCTCACCTGCACTCCAGGTAGAGTAGGCTCATCTTGCAATGGCAGCGCTGACGAACCATCTGACTGCAGGGGGGGCAGTTGCCAGGGTGACAGGGGCGGGGACAGGGGTGGGGGCAGCCTGGGGGGCGGGGCTTCGCACAACTGTCCTCACAGTCCTCACACTGTGGAGACAGGTGTGACATGACATCATCCAGAACACTACCTACCGGCTGAGACACTCCCTACACTTGGTTACCGTGGTAACCAGATGAGACACTCCCTACACTCTGTTACCATGGTGACCGGCTGAGACACTCCCTACACTCTGTTACCGTGGTGACCAGCTGAGACACTCCCTTCACTCCGTGGTGACCAGCTGAGACACTCCCTTCACTCTGTGGTGACCAGCTGAGACACTCCCTACACTCCGTTACCGTGGTGACCGGCTGAGACACTCCCTACACTCTGTTACCGTGGTGACCGGCTGAGACACTCCCTACACTCTGTTACCGTGGTGACCGGCTGAGACACTCCCTTCACTCTGTTACCGTGGTGACCGGCTGAGACACTCCCTACACTCTGTTACCGTGGTGACCGGCTGAGACACTCCCTTCACTCCGTGGTAACCAGATGAGACACTCCCTTCACTCCGTGGTAACCAGATGAGACACTCCCTACACTCTGTTACTGTGGTAACCAGATGAGACACTCCCTACACTCTGTTACCGTGGTGACCGGCTGAGACACTCCCTTCACTCCGTGGTGACCGGCGTCGGTAACCGGCTGAGACAGAGGAGGCGCTGTGATAGGGTGATTTATGCAAAACTTTAACTCGTAATACAAAATCAGCAGATGATTTACGTGAAGAGCAGAGTCTGGTGAAGCAGCAGGGTGGAGAAACTGGAGACCGAGACCAGAGGCTGTTCTGAAACCAGAGCTTTATGTAGGCCTGGGCGATTATATGATCGTGATTGGTGATCACGATTAATTTCCAGTCGATCACGGTGATCAGCTGTGAGCACATTTACTCGATCAGACATGGCAGAAATGTGCGTGACCACAGCCAATTACAGTCGACTTTTTCCTGCTCAACTTCCGCCTGTAAGCTGTCTGAGAAGTAAACAGAGATGAGCTGAGTGGAGCCGAGGGCAGCGAAGCAGAGGAAGTCAGCCCTGCCTCGGCGTTTTCCTCTGAAGATGAGGCTGCTGCTGACAGGAAAGGCTGCTCCACGCCGCTGCTAGCTCACCGCTGCTAGCTCACTGCTGCTAGCTGCTAGCTCACTGCTGCTAGCTGCTAGCTCACCGCTGCTAGCTGCTAGCTCACTGCTGCTAGCTCACCGCTGCTAGCTGCTAGCTCACCGCTGCTAGCTGCTAGCTCACCGCTGCTAGCTGCTAGCTCACTGCTGCTAGCTCACCGCTGCTAGCTCACCGCTGCTAGCTGCTAGCTCACCACTGCTAGCTGCTAGCTCACTGCTGCTAGCTGCTAGCTCACCGCTGCTAGCTGCTAGCTCACTGCTGCTAGCTCACCGCTGCTAGCTCACTGCTGCTAGCTCACTGCTGCTAGCTCACCGCTGCTAGCTGCTAGCTCACCGCTGCTAGCTGCTAGCTCACCGCTGCTAGCTGCTAGCTCACTGCTGCTAGCTGCTAGCTCACCG